>NW_015168107.1:153726-160887 GCF_001447785.1 Gekko japonicus
CCTCCTCTTCCTCCTCCTCTTCCTCCTCCTCTTCCTCTTCCTCCTCCACCTCCTCCTCCTCCTCTTCTTCCTCCTCTTCTTCTTCCTCCTCCTCTTCTTCCTCCTCCTCCTCCTCCTCCTCTGTGGAATCTTGTGAGCAAAAATCGTACTTTGTGAGTGGCTGGCATTAAAGTTGCGAGCGAGTGATTTGGCTGCTGCATAAATTAGTTTGCTCTGGAGCCCTCCTTCCTGAGCCAAGAGAAAAATCTGGGAGCTGGAGGCTAAAAAACTGTGAGTTAGCTCACACTAACTCAGCTTAGAGGGAACACTGGTTGTGTCCATGGATCAGATTAGTGGACACCATCACATCAAGTTTGGCCCACAGATGCAAACAGAAGATAGGGCTCCTGTATATTGAATGTGTGTGCGTGTTAAGCGTTGTCAAATCTCTTCCAACTTATAGTGATTCTATGAATTAATGCCCTCCAAAACGTCCTATCGTTAACAGCCTTGCCCAGGTCTTGCATACCGAGGGCTGGGGTTTACTTACTAGAGGCCCCGGTCACACCAGGGGGGAAAGGCATGGCTGAAGTGCGGCTTTTTAGAGCCACAACAAAAGAGAAGCGCGGCTGCGGGATCAGACAGATCCACCGAGCCACCACGCAGTTGCTCCCTGGCATTATCAGATGCCGAGGGGGAGCCATGGACAGGAGAGGAGGCGAGCCTGTTGTGCATGCGGGTGCATGCGCAGTTCAACAGAGCCTCGGATGCTGCGGGGAGACAGGTGTGTCGGCGGTCAGTCGCCCGCCCGTGCTGCGCGTCAACCAGTAGGTAGTACTGTTTTGGTGCTACCTTTTTGATGCACTGTTTCGCCCGGAAGGGACAGATCGGGGACGTGTGCGCTCTGCTTCCCAGATGTTGTGGTATGATCGCACCCGCTTGATGCACCCCCAAACCGTCCTTCTCCCGTGGCAAATCCTCCCGTGTGACCGGGGCCAGAGTCATCCATCTCAGGTTGGGTCTTCCAGTTTGGAGAGACATTTTGGTGTAGTTGTTTAGGAGCGCGGACTCCAATATGGGAGAACCGGGTTTGATTTCCCCATTCCTCCACATGCACCTTGGGCAAGCCATAGTTCTTAGAGAGCTCTCTCAGCCCCACGTACCTCACAGGGTGTCTGTTGTGGGGAGAGGAAGGGAAGGAGATTGTAAGCTATTCTGAGACTCCGAGTGAAGGGCAGGGTGTAAATCCAACTCTTCTCCTCCTCCTCCTCCTCCTCTTCTTCTCCTGCTTCCTTCATCTTTTTCTAGCATTATTGTCTTTTCTAATTACTCTTTTCATCTGATAATGTGACCAATGTATGATAGCCTCCATTTGGTCATTTTAGCGTCTAGAGAGAGTTCAGGCTTGATTTGACCTGGAGCCTACTTCTTTTCTTTTTTTAATAGGAGAACTAATTTGGGTATGTCGTCTTGGAAAGTTGATCCCCTTCCATTTTCCCACCCATGATGGCATTTATAATAGATTTGTTTCCAGCCAGTCAACACACCACCGCCCCCCCCCCTTCGGTAGCAGGTTTTCTCTTGGCTTCCTGTACAGCCAAAGGTAGGAGTGTTTCTTGCTGTTGAACATAAGATGGAAGTAGCCCTTTATACTTCATGAGACAGACTGGCTTCCTCTAGGTCAGCTAACCAACTGGCTTGAGTCACATAGAATCATAGAATGTTAGAGTTGGAAGGGATCTTATAGGTCACCTAGTCCAACCCCCTGCACTCTGCAGGAGTATACTGAAAGATAGCCCTACATACCTACAACATACCTGAAAGATGATCATCCAGTCTCCACTTGAAACAGGCCTGCCAAATCTCACCAAATCACGGCGGGGGATCTGCATGTCTTTGCAGAATCCTTGCCGCGGGGACGGCGAGACGTATTGCACTGCCATCGCCAGGACATGACGCTATGCGTCACTCTGGCAATGGGGCTGTTTGGAGCCCCGTTGCCAGAGCGACACATAGCATCAGATCCTGGTGACGGCGGGTACAACGCGTCTCACTGTCCCCGCGGCAAGAATTCTGTGAAGATTTACAATCCCCCGCAGCGACTTGGCAACCCTAGCTTGAAAACGTCCAGCGAAGGAGCATCCACCACCTCCCGAGGCAGACTGTTCCACTGCTCAAACACTCTGACAGTTAGGAAGCTTCTCCTGATAATGATACCCTCGTCAGTCGTAAATGAAGCTGTGTCTGCTGAAATCCATACCTATATTGGGATTGCAGTGAGTGTGCTGTCTGATAATTATGAATGGATCACTGGGCTTGACCAACTATGATACAGCTAGTGGGGTCCTGGACCTAGGACAACAGGGTTTGAATGTCTGTAGATCAGAGGTTCCCAGTCTAGTGCTCCTGGGTACTATGGTGCCCGCCAAGTGTTTTTAAAAAGTGGGCAGGGGCAGGTGGGGCTTTCCTCCATCAAGGCTTTTGATTGGCCATTGGAGATTTGATTGACTGTGCAGATTTATTTTTTAAAATGTTGCTTTAGCAGCAGTGGACAACACAGCACAGTAGGGTTGCCAGGTTGACTTATCTGGCCATGGGGGTCTCCTGATGTCCTTCCGGGAGATGGGATGTTGGCATTTTCGAACCTACGTCTGGTTTTGGGCCTACTTCTGGTTTTGAACCTACTTCCAATTGGGGGTAACACTTTGGGGTTTTTTTTGGCAAAACTCTGTGGTGAATTTGGTTTTAAACCATAGAAGTTTGCGCCAAAACCAAAGTGTCACCCCCAAACAGAAGAAGGTCTGAAACCGGAAGTAGGCCCGGAACCGGAAGTAGGCCTGAAAAGATTAGTTGGGGGTATGGGATTTCCCCCTCTGACCATCTGGCCAGCAGCAGACTTCAAAACTGGAGGTTCCCCTGCTCCCACCAGGGGCTGGCAACACTGATGGAGTTCTGGAGGTGGAGACTGTTTGGGGTGGGGTTTTATGATGGGAGAGACCTCAGCAGGGTATAATACCATAGAATCCACCTTTCAAAGCAGCTATTTGCTCCGGAGGAACTGATCCCTGTGCCCTGCCCTGGATAGCACAAGCTAGCCTGATCTTGTTAGATCTCAAAAGCTAAGAAAGGGGGGGGGGGTTGGCCCTGGGGTTCATATTTGGATAAGAGACCACCAAGTAAGTCCAGGGTTGCTACACAGAGGCAGGCAATCACCTCTGTTAGGTCATAAGAATATAAGAGACACCAATGTTGGATCAGGCCAAAGGCCCATCCAGTCCAACACTCTGTCACACAGTGGCCAAAAATACCAGGTGCCATCAGGAGGTCCACCAGTGGGGCCACGACATTAGGAGCCCTCCCACTGTTGAACTCCCCCCCCCTCCAAGCACCAAGAAGACAGAGCATCACTTGCCCCAGAGTCCCTATCTATCCCTTGTGGTTAATAGCCACTGATGAACCTCTGCTCCATATGCTTATCTAATTCCCTTTTGAAGCCGTCCATGCTTGTAGCCGCCACCACTTCTTGTGGCAGTGAATTCCATTTTAGGAAGGATGTTAATAAGCTAGAGCATGTCCAGAAGAGAGCAACCAGGATGGTGAGAGGGTTGGAATCCAAGTCTTACGAGGAAAGGCTGAAAGTGTTGGATACGTTTAGCCTGGGAAAGAGAAGGCTTAGAAGGGACATGATTGCAGTCTTCAAATATCTGAAGGGCTGTCATTTAGAAGATGGAGCAGATCTATTCTCTCTTGCTCCAGATTGCAAGACTAGATCTAATGGGTGAAAATTACAAGGGAGTCGATGCAGGCTAAATATCAGGAGAAACTTCCTAACTGTCAGAGTGGTTGAGCAGTGGAACAGACTGACTCGGGAGGTGGTGGATGCTCCGCTGGATGTTTTCAAGCGGAGGCTGGATAAACATGTTGTAGGGCTGTCTTTCGGCTGTGCTCCTGCAGAGTGCAGGGGGTTGGACTAGATGACCTGCAAGGTCCCTTCCAACTCTAACATTCTATGATCTCTGTAGTCTCGAGATCAGCTGGAATTCTGGGAGATCTCCAGGCCCCACCTGGAGGCCGACAGCTTTACACACAGGTGGCAGTTCAAAAAAGCAATTGTGATTATTCGGTTTCCAAATAGGCCGGTCCCAATTTAGCTCACCGCCCATTCCCCATCTTTTGGTACACAATTGTGATGTAGACTATTAACTCATAAGCCCAAAAGAGCTATTCAGACTTTGTTATCATTACAGTCACTGATCAATCATTGCCGAAAATAGAGCTGCTATAAATAAAGTTAAAAAAAAAACATTAATGGATGCAACCTAATATTAGGCATGACACACATTTCCAGGTATTCTTGTTGTGCAACCAGCGTGACCCAGCTAGTCTGCCGGGCGTCTTTCCACCTTTTCTCTTTGCCAAGGTGAAAGAGATTTGTGGAGTTAGAAGAGGCTGGTGAGTGGGCACTACGGAGACAGGTGTCTGGCAAGACGGCTTTGTGGGGTTTCTGTTACAGGTGGAGGAGGAAGCTCTGTCTCCAAGGGCCTGCCTCTCCAAGGGTTGCCACGCCCCAGGTCTGGACAGGGGTTCCCCTGCTTCCGGGGTCTTCGGGTCCACCCCTGGCCAGATGTCTGGTAGGGGAAGGCCTGCCCCCAAGCCCCACCCCCTCCTGTCCGATTTAAAAGGCTTCAGCTGATTGGTAGGGAGCATATGACCTGCCGACCAGTTGGAGGGGAGGGAGGGGGAGGGGCAGTTGCAGGCACACGCTCAGCTCAGAAGAAGAAGAGGAGGAGGAGGAGGAGGAGGAAGAGGAGGAGGAGGAGGAGGAGATTGGATTTATACCCCGTCCTTCACAACCAAAAGGAGTCTCAGAGCGGCTTACAAACTCCTTTCCCTTCCCCTCCCCACAACAGACGCCCTGTGAGCAATGCTCCCTCTAAGCTGTGGAGTCTTGTGAGCAAAAATTCTACTTTGTGAGCTACTGACACCAAAGTTGTGAGCGAGCGATTTGGCTGCTGCATAAATCAGTTTGCTCTGGATCCATCCTTCCTGAGCTAAGACAATAATGTGTGCGCTGGAGGCTAAAAAAAGTGTGAGCTAGCTCACGCTAACTCAGCTTAGGGGGAACACTGCCTGAGAGGTAGGTGGGGCTGAGAGAGCTCTTTCCAGAACTGTCCTTGAGAGAACAGCTCTTATCAGAACTACAGCTTGCCCGAGGTCATCCAGAAGCTGCGAGTGGAGGAGTGGGGGAATCAAACCCGGTTCTCCCAGATTAGAGTCCATGCACTTAACCACTACATGAACCTTTAAAGGGTCTTTTTGTGAGTGGGGAGGGGGCCACAGTGCGCCGGGCTGATTTCCCCCAGCAAGGTCACAGCTGACTGTCCGGTCTTTCAGGTGGGGTTGCATCCCAACTGTTTTAATATATATATGTCACACTCCGGGGCTAAGAGTGTGACAACCGCAGGCTGAGAAATGGGGGCGGGGGGGTAGATCTCTAAATTGCAAGCTGTCAACCACTTTAGATGGCAGTTCTCAGCTGCTGCAAGTTAATCGCTTCTGCCATGCCTAAGCGATGATTCAAAGAACAAGCCGGCAGATGGGGGATGATGACTTCTCTGGTCAAGAAAGTGAACACTTAGGCAGAAGTAGCTCTGTTAAAGGAGACCAGTCTCTTGACGCAGAGTTAGAAGGGAACCTAGAGGTCACCTACTCCAACCCCCTTGCTCAGTGTGGGAATTAGTCAGCTACAGCACCTCAGTCTGCTGAAAGGAGTGCACGCCTTTTAAAAACTGTTTTTAAATGACTGGAAAAAAAGCTTTTACAGGAGAAATCCTTGTAAGGCTGTGCCTCTAAGAAAGGGGCGGAGCCCCCCCAAGCCCCACCATGGCTATGGGCCTGGCCTGCTGGGCGACCTTTGTATTGGAATATTTGGTTAATATAGTAGAGATTTGCCCAGTCGTAGAAGTGTGATACTGAGGGCAAGAAATCAATCTCCTAAGAAGCAAAAACACAAACTTAAATTGATTCAGATAGATCCAGTTCACATTCAGGTTTCAGTCCAAAGGGGAGAGAGAAGCCTCATCCAAAGAGTCCTTTCCCTATCCCAAACGGCCACCTTGTCCAGCATCATGTGTGTGTGAGTACACGGGCGTTGTATCTACAGAAGAGACCTGCAGAGACATGTGTCTCTGCGGAAGGCCATGTGGTGGAAGTGAGAGGACAAAGAGAGACAGAGGGGAGGGGTCAGAGGGCAGCTCCCAGGTTAAGACAAAGAGGGGCATCCCATTCAAGGAGATAACACCTAGACACCCTTAGAGTGATGTAGCGCCCCCCAATGTCCAGACATGCTGAGGCGCTCACGCCAACATTTGGCCCAGTCACAGTTCTCTCTAAACTCTCTCGGCCTCACCTGGTTCATAAGGTGTATGTTGTGGGGAGAGGAAAGGAAGGCAACTGTAAGCCGCTTTGAGACTACTTAAGAGAAAAGCAGGTATAAAAAGCGACTCCTCCTCCTCCTCCTTCCTCATCCTCCTCCAAAGTAAATCAATACATTAATTCCTCCATGCTTCTCTTTCCCACCTCTTCTTGTTCTGTGTAAAGTAGCAGACTCTAATCTGGGAGAACCGGGTTTGATTCCCCACGCCTCCACTTGCAGCTGCTGGATGACCTTAGGCAAGCTGTAGTTCTTTCAGAGCTGTTCTCACAAGGACAGTTCTGGAAAGAGCTCTCTCAGCCCCACCTACCTCACAGGGTGTCTGTTGTGAGAAGGGGAAGGGAAAGGAGTTTGTAAGCCACTCTAAGACTCTGAGTGAAGGGCAGGGTATAAATCCCATCTCTTCTTCTGGCATTGGCAACCCCTTATTGTTCTGCTTGGGGTTTGTGGAGCCGTTTGGAATTATAGTCAGTTTGGAGTAGTGGTTAGGAGTGCAGACTCTAATCTGGGAAAACCGGGTTTGATTCCCCACTCCTCCACAAGCAGCTGCTGGGGGGACCTTGGGTCAGTCACAAGTTCTCTCAAAGCTGTTCTCTCAAGGACAGTTCTCTCAGAGTTCTCTCAGCCCCACCCACCTCACAGGGTGTCTGTTGTGGGGAGGGGAAAGGAAAGGAGTTTGTAAGCCGCTCTGAGACTCCAAGTGAAGGGCGGGGTATAAATTCAATCTCCTCCTCCTCCTCCTCCTCCTC
>NW_015168107.1:160905-180966 GCF_001447785.1 Gekko japonicus
CTCCTCCTCCTCCTCTTCTTCTTCTTCTTCTTCTTCTTCTTCTTCTTCTTCTTCTTCTTCTTCTTCTTCTTCTTCTTCTTCTTCTTCTTCTCTCTGCTTTTCCCTCCCACATGCTCCCAACTCCACTCCATCCATGTACTAATGGACTGGATCCCTGCATTGTGGTCTCCTCTCTGTATAAATGATGAAGTGTGCTCTCTCCAGTAAATTCTATAGTAAAACAACATGCTCGTTTTATGATTAAATCAAAGGGTTTAATTATTTCTTGAAGTGTCCATTGTTTTACAGCCATTGTTTCAGTTAAGCACCTGAAAGTGCTTATTATGTACTGGATAGATAGACAGAATATCCACGGAACGGATCTATGCCGGCCCATTGTCTTCTGTTCGGGCGACCCAGGGGTCCACGTATGCCAAATCCATCTTTGAAAAAGGAATAATTAGGTGTCCCCGTATCTCAGGCTCCAGAGGTGGCAGCTGAAACAATGCTTAATCAATGACAAAGAGAAACTGTTAATTTCAGATTAATGGTTTTTTAAAAAAAATTATTATTACAGATGAGGTCCCAATTTGAGTTAGTCCACAGAGTGGAGAACCCAACTTGGAAACGATTGTACCAGTTTAAACAGAATCAAACTTTTTTTTTTTAAAGTGGGAAATAAAATGGCACCGATTAATTAAAACGGAAAGGAATGAAAGGTTATTAATCACACCTGAGTGAGAGAGAACAAAATGTATAGGGCTCCAAAGGAAACAAAATTCCTAAAACTTTATTCCTTCTGTGTATGCTTATTGGATATGTGTCACTCCCTAATTTCTCTCTACATCTTCCGATTTCTAAGGCCGAATCTGCATCTAGCATTTGCTCCGCTGTCTTACCAAACCCACATTGGAACAGAACTCCTAATCTACATTGCATGCCGCTTCCACTTTGATTGATTGTCGAATTTTATAGCAGCGTCCAGACTGCATGCTGCTTTCACTTCCTTTGATTTCTGGTTTTATGGTGGCTGTCTGCATAGATTTATGGCCATTTTATGGCCATTTGGGGGTGACCCTGCAGTCGGTACAACATTCACCTGGGGTATTTGAATATGGTTTTGAGTAGCATCTTTTTCTGTTCCGGTGTGGGTTTGGTACAACAACAGAGCAAATAATAGATGCAGATTGGGCCTAAGTTTGGCACAACCTCCTTCCCCATGTCTTGTTATATGGAGGCAGGGGTCATTTCCTGCAGGAGCACACAGGAGCGGAGCTCCGGCAGTAAAGAACCCAGGGGGTGGGCACATGCAGCAAGCCCCACCCCCTGCTCCCAGGAGCCCCCAGTCAGAGCAAGAAGCAGCCAGGCAAGTTGCAGAGCTCCCCCCGGTCCAAAACAGTCCAGTGGCACCTTTAAGACCAAGTTTTATTCAGGTACAAGCTCTCCCTCCTCTGCGAGGACAGATCTGCACGTCCCCCCCCCCGCAGTAGCTAGCAATCCAAAACAGTCCAGTGAAGCCTGAGTGGTGAGTGTTGCCTTCTGACACACTTCCAGAGATGTCAGAGGGTGTGGCATATAGGGCTGCCAAGTGGGGGCGGGTGGCGGGTAAACCCCCGCTTTGGAGGCCCGATTTCCGACGGCACGGAATCGGGCCCCGGGGGGAACCCCACCCCTGCGTGCGCGTCCCCAGGAAGTGACGTGGGCACGCCGGGCACGTTGGGGGCTGGGCCACGGCCATACAAGGGAAAACTCTATGGTTTTCCCTTGTATGGCCGTGCCGGGCCCCGATTCCGCGGGAGCGGAAATCGGGGCTCGAAACCGGGGGGAATTCTGCCCCCCGGGGAGGTTTGGTAACCCTACCTCTTTTTCTACAAAATGACCCCTGTATGGAGGGATATTTCTGTTTCCAAATCCCTCTTATTCTTCTTTTTCTTTCTTAAGAGGCGGATTCCTCTTCTGTTTCTCTTTCAAGAGAGATCAGTGCACCCTTTAGTAACTTCAAGTCTTGCAGATCTTTTATGAAGAACACTGAAATCAGCTGACACCAGCTTGCTGGCTATCCCCGTCCCTAGGGAAGGCCTTCTCGGTCCTGGCCCCAACCTGGTGGGACTCTCTGCCAAACAACATCAGGGCCCTGAGGGATCTGATGCAATTCCGCAGGGCCTGCAAGGCAGAGATGTTCCGCCAGGCTTTTGGTTGAGGGCAGGAACGGTTAAGACTGGCACCAACGCTCCCTCTAAGCTGTGGAGTCTTGTGAGCAAAGAAATCTACTGGGGAGCTACTGGCATTAAAGTTGCAAGCGAGCAATTTGGCCGCTGCATGAATCAGTTTGCTCTGGAGCCCTCCTTCCTGAGCGAAGACAAAATTCTTTGAGCCAGAGGCTAAAAAACTGTGAGCTAGCTCACACTAACTCAGCTTAGAGGGAACGCTGATTGGCACCCTCTTTCTGTCTTTTCCCTGTGACTCCCCACAACTGCCTTTCCCTGCTTGTTGCACAGACATCACTGTAGCTGGCATAAGGGGTCTAATATCGCCGTCTGGACTGTTCATTTGTTGGACTATTGCGATAATTTTACGCTGGTTATATTTTAACCGATTTGAGATCGTAAATCGCCCAGAGCCTGCTTGCAGGGTGGGCGATTCATGAATTCAATGACAGGAAACAAAATAAATAAAGAATAATGTTACACGCCACAAGGTGGCGCTCTAGTGGCAGGGTAGGAAGGATTGGGAAGATAACGCCTGCCTCTGAGCATCTGAAGAGTAGGGTTCCCAGGTCTCTCCTGGCACTAGCATGGGCTGGGGGGCAGGGATGCCAACTCCAGGTTGGGAAACTCCTGGACATTTGGGGATGCAACCTGGGGAGGGGAGGCACCTCATTGGGTTACCGCGCCCCAGAGCCCACCCTCCGAAGCATCCATTTTCTCCAGGGGAACTGGTCTCTGTAGTCTGGTGAGGAGCTGCAGTTCCAGGAAATACCTGGAACTCTTCCCCTCCCCACAACAGACACCCTGTGAGGTAGGTGGGACTGAGAGAGCTCTTTCCAGTACTGTCCTTGAGAGAACAGCTCTGAGAGAACTTGTGACTGACCCAAGGACACCCCAGCAGCTGCACATGGAGGAGTGGGGAATGGAACCCGGTACTTCCGGATTAGAGTCCTCGCTCCTAACTATTACACCAAACTGGCTGCCGACCCCCAGCTTGAAGCTGGAGTTCTTCTGGAGTTACGACTGATCTCTAGAAGGCAGAGATCCGGTCCCCTGGAGGAAACATAACAGCTTTGGTGGTGGTGGTGGGGGGGTTCTACAGCATCACATCCCTGCTGAGCACCTTCCCCAGGAATTTCCCAACCCAGAGTTGGCATCCCTATTTTACCTTCTGCCAAGACCGCTCTCTGTCAAGCAGGATGGCGCGGAAGCTAACTTTCATCTATACAGCGCATAAGGTATAGGCAAGCCATAATGCTTTTCAAGCTCTATTACTGAAGATTGAGTGAACAGAATGGCATACAATGTATATTACTAGGCTTATTTATGTTCGGGAGTGAAACGATTCCCTGGCAACGATGCGCGCCAGTGCAAAAATAAACCGCCGCCATCTCTCGCTCTTCTGAATAGGATCCAACGCATAGACGGCAAATGACAAATTGCAAACAGCTTGTTTACGACCCGTCGCCCATTTCGCCATGTTTACTTTACAAGCTAATATAGTGATGGTATATGGGACCCTCCCCCCCACCACCTACCCAAAGGTTTTCCAAAGCATGTTCCCAGCTATGCAAGATATTGAATTCATTCTTCCTTGCCAACTAAAGGCAGATGGTTTTGCGGTGGGAAGGAGAGAAAGAAAGGAACGAACTCCACCAATTGATGCGACTCAAAAAGGATATTATAGCCTTGGAAAAGGTGCAGAAAAGGGCAACTAAAATGCTTAAGGGGATGAAACACTTTCCCGCTGAAGAAAGGTTAAAGAGGTTAGGGCTTTTTAGCTTGGAGAAACGATGACTGAGGGGTGACGTGATAGAGGTGGTGGCCAGAAAAAAGCCCGTAGGGGAAAAAAAATCCATGGTTATAAATGCTCGCAGGAAAAAAAGCCCACACGGAAAAATGCCCACATGGAAATAAGCGCACACGGAAAAAAGCCCATACACATAAAAGCCCACACGGAAAGACGCCCACATGGAATAATACCATGTAAAGTGCCCATAGATATTTATAATGGTGGATAACCATTCATTTCCATATATGAGAATGAACAGGTATTAACTATATCCACATGCAACAATTTGTGTCGTGATTTTATCAGTTATAATCAAATAACAATTTTGCTGTGTTATTAGTAAAATACTTCATTACTATATAAAACTGGCCTGTATGAAGAGGGCTTTAATGTTCTTTAGTGGAAGGGAAAATGCAGGTCCTCACACACTTACAAACCTGGCCATTTCCTCATGGCTAATCGTTGTTGCCAATATCAAGGTGAGGGCTGGAGATCACTCAGAATTACTACTGCTCTCCAGGAGGGAAGGGGGAGGAGATGGAAAGCTGAAGTCAGAGGGGCAGATAACAGTAGGTTGATGGTTGGCTGGGAAGGAGATAGGGTTGTCAGCTCCAGGTTTGGAAATTCCTGGATATTTGAGGGGAGCAGCCTGGAGACGGTGGGGTTTGAGGAGGGGTGGGACCTCGAACAGGTACAATGCCATAGTCTCCACCCGCCAAACCAGCCATTTCCTCCTGGGGAACCACTGCTGCCAATCTCCAGGTGAGGGCTGGAGATCACTCAGAATTACAGCTGCTGTTCAGGTGACAGAGATCAGTTCACCTGGAGAAAACAGTGGACTCTGTTGATTGCACCTTTAATTTCGTTGTACTATGTACAATGACAATAAAGTATATTATTATTATTATTATTATTATTATTATTATTATTATTGTTGTTATTATTATTGTTGTTGTTGTTATTATTATTTTCAGAAGGCTTGTTACTATTCAGAAGTGGCCTGTGGGAAGACGGCTTTAAAGCTTTTGAGTGTAAAGCATTTAATAATAGTAATAACAATAATTTAATAACAACAAAAATAATTCAGATACAATTCTTCATTGCAAATTAGCCAAACTACTTAAGTAATTAAGTGTTTTCTACCTGCTCATATTGCTGCACAGAAGTGGCAGCCATGTCATGTAGGGCCTCATATTTCCTCTTTTTCACTTCTAGGTGACCTGCCTGTGCATTAGCCAGTGTTAGTTTGTGGCAAGCCATGCCCCTCACCATATGGACCATGTGGGCATTTTTCCGTGTGGGCATTTTTCCACATGGGCTTTTCCTGCGAGCATTTATGACCATGGGTTTTTTTTCCCTGTGGGCTTTTTTCTTGTGGTTTTTTTTCACAGAACCGATAGAGGTTTACGGAATTATGCATGGGATAGAGAAGGTAGAGAAAGGAGTACTTTTCTCCTTTTTCTCACCATACAAGTACTCATGGGCACTCAATGAGATTGCTGAGCAGTAGGCTTAGAACAGATAAAAGGAAGTCCTTCTTCGCCCAAAGAGTCCTTAACACATGGGATTCACTGCCGCAGGAAGTGGTGGTGCTACAAGCCTAGAGAGCTTCAAGAGGGGATTGGAGAAACATATGGAGTGGAGGTCCATGAGTATCTATTAGCCACAAGGTATAGATGGGACACTCTGTCTGGGACAGTGATGCTCTGTCTTCTTGGTGTTTGGGGGGCAACATTGGGAGGGCTTCTGGAGTTAATCTGGCCCCGCTGTTGGACCTCCTGATGGCACCTGGGTTTTGGCCACTGTGTGACACAGAATGTTGGACTGGGTGGGTCTTTGGCACTTTGGGGTCAGGAAGGATTTTTCCTCCAGGTCAGGTTGGTCCGGGGATCCTGGAGGGTTGGGGTTTTTTTGCCTTCCTCTGGGCATAGAACAAGTGTAACTGGGGGACTTGGGTGGGGGTAGCTGTGGATTTCCTGCATTGTGCAGATGGTTGGACTAAATGACCCTTGGGATCCCTTCTAGCTCTGTGTTAAAAATGATTTTTTTTAACCACAGATGACCCCTTTGGCCAGATGCCCTCAATTGTGCTTGACCCTACTGATACCATAGTTCTGATAAGAGCTGTTCTTGAAAAATAGCAGTTTCTGTCAAGAGCTCTCTCAGCTCCTCCTACCTCACAGGGTGTCTGTTGTGGGGAGGGGAAGGGAAAGGAGTTTGTAAGCCCCTCTGAGACACCTTTGGGTAGTGAAGGGCGGGGTATAAATCCAATCTCCTCCTCCTCCTCCTCCTCCTCTTCTTCTTCTTCTTCTTCTTCTTCTTCTTCTTCTTCTTCTTCTTCTTCTTCTTCTTCTTCTTCTCTGGGGAGGAGCATAGATTGCTAGAGATATGATCTGATTGCCAAATGAATTAAAACATGCAGCAGACAAGGTGTCGTGAGACCCAGATCGCAAAGGACTGGGTTCCACACATGAGTTGGAACAGACCCCCCCCCCCCCGACTGTTTGCATGCACACATAGAAGAGCACTTTTCTTCAAATGCCAGGCTGATGTGCCCAGGATGCACTGCTAATTGCTGAGAAAGCAACAGTCCCCAGGAAGAAGAAGAAGAAGAAGATTATGGCCCAGGCCCCAACATCAGCACCAACTCAATAATCAATAGCCCAGTGGAAGCCCAGACCATGGTAGAAATGACCGTTCGGAAGCTGAGAGTATGCCGCCATCACTTATTAATATTTACCAGTATTTATTGACATCTATTGAGAAGGGAGCACTCACTGGAGAAGACCCTGATGCTGGGAAAGATTGAAGGTCAAAGAAGACGGGGACAGCAACGGATGAGATGGTTAGACAGTGTCATAGATGCAACGAACATGAAATTGAGCCAACTTCAGAGGACGGCGGAAGACAGGAGGGCCTGGCGGGAGCTGGTCCATGGGGTCGCGAAGAGTCGGACTCGACTGTGCGACTGAACAACAAAAATGTTTACTAGCACTTATATGATTTTATATTTTGTGCTTTCACTTCTTTAAATACTGTGTTTTAACTATTACATTGTTTTGAATACATTTATTTATGTATTCTATTTATTTTTTTGATTTATATCCCACCCTCCCTGAAGGCTCAGGGGGTCTAACAAAGAGGCACGAGTGCCGAAGTTAAAACAGATAAAAAGCAAAGTAAAACAATACAGTACAAAACACTAAAATGTCGGGGCTCTAGATGTCACATGTATATCTATACATTTTCCGTGAGCCGCCCTGAGCTTGCAGAGGAGGGATACAAAATAAATAAATAAAACCTAAACAGAGGCCTTCCACTCACAGGGACTGAATTAACACTCAGACCACTGTTCTGTTGCCTGAGAAAGGTCTTTGGGTGCAGGCGGGCAAAGGAGTGTAGAATATGGGTCCCTCAGAGCTGTAGGAATTTGTTTCGGAATGGAGGCCCCCCCACTGACTTTAATCCAGTGCTGTCTTCATATATTTTGGACCACGCCACAGTATCCCCCAGGAGGGATACAGACCTTCAGGAATGAAGGTTTACGACTCTTCCGTTTTATGGGCCAGCCCCTTGAGGTTAATATCGGTGCAACAATGGTTCTGAAGTTGTTTTGCAGGGGTGTGCAATTAGAGGCCTGGCAGGTAGGTAATTTAGTGTGGCATTAATTGGCTGGAGATGGAGCATAAAGGAGAAATGTGGTACGTGAGGGTGCAAGTCTTGGCTGGCTTCCGTCAGGCAGGGCACGTCGCTGACACCATCACACCAATTCCCCTATGGAGACCGGTTGGCTCTCATTCATCTGGCCTTCCGTTCTGCTTAAACAAGCTGCGGCGGAGACAGATTTCTTTTAATCTTACTGGAGTAAATCAGCACAGATCTGTCCGAGGAAATGGAGCCATGCTGAGATTTTATAGATCTCTATCTATAGACAGACCTATATCTATATCTATATATGATTAATAGATAGAGTGACAGATCTACACTGATAGACAGACAGACATTTATATCTGTATCTATACTGATAGACAGGCCTATATCAATAGATACACAGACAGATTGACAACAAGAACAATTTTATTTTACAGTCAATGACTAGCATACACAAAGATTTACATAAAATCAAACAATCAAATTTCACAACTTTAAAAATTTCATTCACACTACCGTATGCGTTTTCCGATCTTTGTAAACCTGTGCACAAAATTTAGCCACTATTCGGGTTGTTTCATGGTTCATATCGGACAGAAGATAATCAAGTTTAATTTTGTTTGATCTTCCGGGGAAATTTCTGATCAGCGGCTCAATACATTTTGATCAAATTTCTTTGTGCCTAGGGCAGTTAAAGAAAATATGTTCCATTGAATCAATTTCCTTTAAAGAACAAGAAGAGAGCCTATGCATATAGGGGACTGATTTAAACCTTCCTTCCAGAACAGCGGAAGGTGGAGTTGAACCTCTTGCCAGTCAGACAGATCTATATTTGACCGATAGGCAAATCTATATTTGTATTTATAGATAGATCTAGATCAATAGATCTATATCTATATATCAATCAATAGACAGATAGACACAGATCCATAACTAGATGGATAATAGATTATAGATAGCTAGATAGCTAGATAGCTAGATAGCTAGATAGCTAGATAGCTAGCTAGATAGATAGATAGATAGATGATAGATAGATAGATAGATAGATAGATAGATAGATAGATAGATAGATAGATAGATGATAGATAGATGATAGATAGATAGATAGATGATAGATAGATAGATAGAGATAGATAGATGATAGATAGATGATAGATAGATAGATGATAGATAGATAGATAGATAGATAGATAGATAGATAGATAGATAGATAGATAGATAGATAGATAGATAGATAGATAGATAGATCTAGAAATCAACCCTAACTGTTCCCTGGAAGGCCAGATACTGAAGCTGAAGCTCAAATACTTTGGCCACCGAATGAGAAGGGAGCACTCACTGGAGAAGACCCTGACACTGGGAAAGATTGAAGGTCAAAGAAGACAGGGACGGCAAAGGATGAGATGGTTAGACAGTGTCATTGATGCAACGAACATGAAATTAAGCCAACTCTGGAGCATGACAGAAGACAGGAAAGCCTGGCGTGACGTGATCCATGGGGTTGCGAAGAGTCAGACTTGGCTGTGCGACTGAACAACAACAACAACATTTTACTTAGGATTGGTTGTTGAGAGATCTCTTAAAGGGAAAGATCACCGTAAACATTGGTAGTGCAATCTCACTTGTTACTTCCCTCTCGCCAGCCTTTGCCTCCTTTGCTAATTCCCCCAACTAAAATAGGAGAAAGCCCCTTTTGGGGCAACATAGCCCATTTGGGGTAACAGTGTTTGTCATGCTGGGTTATATTTACCTGCTGAGAGTGGCACATCTCCTGCCCCTACCTTCCATTGCCCACTGGCACTCAGGAAGCTGGTGGGAGGGGGAAAAAATTGCTGTCGGAGTAATGGCATTGTGTCATTTCTGGCATCAGGCCTCTCTAGGAATTGCTGTAAATGCTATGGTTTTACTATAGAATTCTTGGCAATTCCTAGAGAGGCATGATGTCAGCTCTGTTCATTTGAACTCTAGCGAAAAGAAGCAACCCTTTAACACAGGGATGTTGAACTCATTTGTTATGAGGGCCAGATTGGACATAAATGAGACCTTCTTGGGCTGGGCCATGTGTGTCATAAATTGTCATGCCACATAAAAATAATTTAAAAATCCCCTCTGGGGGAATAAAAATAATCATAATAAACTCTCATGCCAGGTAGCGGAGATATAAACTTTATAAAGGACACAAAGGATTGGGTTTTTTTTCACTTAAAATAAAACACATGCTTAAAACAGTAGCACTCTTGTAACATTTTGTTTATTTAACAGTGTCTGATAACTGACACCTCTTGCTCTGAATTACTGCATCAAAATGTCTGTGCTGTTGCAATCCTGAGTATGCCGTTCAGGTGCGTATCTGTAAGCTACAAACCTACGACGAGGCAGCAGCAGAACTGAAAGAAGAAGCAGAAGACAGCCAGTTCCACTGCGGGCCTGATAGAAGCCCTCCAGGGGCCTGCTCTGGCCCCCGGGCTGCATATTTGACACCCCTGCTTTACCATACAGAACTGGTTCCAGCTTGCCCTAGCCAGCAGACACAAGTGAAAGCAAGACCGGATGAAAGTCAAACATTGTCTTGGGATGTTTTTAAAACGTTATATTTCTGTCTCCCGTTTCCTCCAAGGAGCATTGGTAGTTTACATTCCCTGACTTTTACGGGTATTACAGACTTCCCTGCACCAATGCTGGATGTCTCCAGCCGCAGGCAAATTCATGCATTCATGGAGAACAAATATCAGGGGTGTTAAGGGAAGCAGAAGGAAATCTGGTAAAACAAGTGAGACATCCGGGAAGGGTTTCTCACAAGCCGGGACTCGTCTGGGAGCAGATGTGAGCTTTTTAAAGGGCTTCCTCCCCCGAATGATGCTCTCCCCCTGACATTTCCCATTCATGCTCCGGACTGGCTGGTGTTCCCGGTGCCTGATTTGAAACGAATTCTGTGGAGTATGTTAATTTCTGCAGAACTTCAGCAACCTCATAACTCTCGGAGATTAATAACAATCTCCGAAGTATTTGTCTTCCCGTGATGCTTTCATTTGTGCAGTAATAAAGCTCCCCTTTCCCGCTTAATAAAAACAATGTGGAAACAAATGGATGTGCAAACAGTGGAACTTTTGAGGAATTAATTCCGTGGCACGGAGGAAAGTTTTTTATCATGCTGTAAGCACCCGAAAGGTGAAAATTACTCTTCCCTGGAGCTGCTCGCCATGAATGTGTTATCTCCAGACTGCACCAAGCTCATGGCAGGATGCTCTTAAGAAGCAAAGGGCCTCGGGGGATATATACAAAGGCCCCTTGCAGCCAAAAGGAGTGCAGGCACACTGCGAGAAGCAAGCAGGGGCTGGGCAAAGTGACAACTGAGCAACCATGCCACGTGAGCTATGGCGAACATTAAATCCCTACAGTGTGCTGGGAATAATTACACACGCACAAACACTCACATCTATATAATGCATCTAAATCTGGGAAGACAAAAAGCAGGAGGAAGGAAGGAAGGAAGGAAGGAAGGAAGGAAGGAAGGAAGGAAGGAAAGAAGGAAAGAAGGAAAGAAGGAAGGAAAAGAAGAAGGGCGGGGCATGAATCCAATCTCCTCCTCCTCCTCCTCCTCCTCCTCCTCTTCTTCTTCTGTTTGGAGAGGGGCTGTGGTTCAGTGGTAGATCATCTGCTTGGCATGCAGACAAATGGAATTCACTGCCACAGGAAGTGGTGGCGGCTACAAGCATGGGCAGCTTCAAAGGGAATTAGATAGGCATATGGAGCAGAGGTCCATTAGTGGCTCTTAGCCACAAGGTATAGATAGGGGCTCTGGGGCAAGTGATGCTCTGTCTTCTTGGTGCTTGGGGGGGGGGTCAACAGTGGGAGGGCTTCTAATGTCCTGGCCCCACTGGTGGACCTCCTGATGGCACCTGGTATTTCTGGCCACTGTGTGACACAGAGTGTTGGACTGGATGGGCCTTTTGCCTGATCCAACATTGGCGTCTCTTATGTTCTTATGGTCCCAGGTTCAATCCTCAGCATCTCCAGTGAAAAGGATCAGGTAGGAGGTGATATGAAAGACTTCAGCCTGAGGTCCTGGAGAGCCGCTGCCAGTCTAAGTAGACAATACTGATTTTGATGGGCCAAAGGTCTGATTCAGTAGAAGGCAGCTTCATGTGTCTATTCTCATGGTACCTACTGACCCCTTACCTGAGCCCGCAAAGTGTTGGAAAAACTGAGTTTTAATGAGTCATCTGGAACTGGCTTTGTGCCAGTTAGAGAGCATAACAGGGACCTGATTCTTTAATGTAGCTGTTTTATTGGGAATGCCCTCTTTTTATGGTTAGAGAGCCAATTTGGTGTAGTGGTTAAGTGCGTGGACACTAATCTGGGAGAGCCGGGTTTGATTCCCCACTCCTCCGCTTGCACCTGGCTGGATGACCTTGGGCAAGCCATCGCTCTGGCACAGCTGTTCTTGAAAAAGAGCAATTTCTGTCAGAGCCTCACCTACCTCACAGCCAGGTGTCTGTTGTGGGGAGGGGAAGGGAAATGAGTTTGTAAGCCACTATGAGACTCCTTCGGGTAGTGAAGGGCAGGGTATACATCCAATCTCTTCTTCTTCTTCTTAGTTGTCCTGGCCCCACTGCTGGACCTCCTGATGGCACCTGGTATTTTTGGCCACTGTGTAACCCAGAGTGTTGGACTAGATGGGCCAGTGGCCTGATCCAACATTGGCGTCTCTGATGTTCTTATGTTCAACCATCCGTGGCAAAATTTATGCAAATTTTGTTGATGTGGATGTAAACTGGTACATTTTTTTTTAATTTTGATGTATTTTTAAAACATATTTAACACACGTTACAATCTGTAGCTCTCTAGTACTTTCGTAATATGCAAATAATATAATTGGTTGGTTTTTTCCCCCCTTTGTCTTTGGCATTCCCTCTCTGACAGTCCTTCCTGTTTATGTCCTTGTTAATTGTTGTTTTTAGTGTCTGTATGTCTGTTTCCATTTATTTTAAAAGCTGCTTTCATGGTTTTGATTGTTTGCTGACTTGGGGGACCTAATCGGAGTAGAAATGTGGGAGAAATGTCATCAATAAATAATAAATATATGTCCAGATGCATATCCAATATGTACTTCCCACACTCCTGAATGCAATAATACATAACAGGTAAAAAAAGCATGCAGTTTTATTTCACATCATGGACCACTGAAAGGAGAATGCCGTCAGGAGGGAGAATCGCTGAAAAATATAGAGGTATCAAGCCTGAACTCACCCTAGAAGCTAAAATGATTAACTGAGGCTGTCTTTCTTTGATCACATTATGAGAAGACTAGATTCGCTGGAAAAGACAATCATGCTAGGAAAAGTGGAGCGCAGCAGGAAAAAAAGGAAGACCCAACGAGAGATGCATTGATTCAGTCCAGGAAGTTGTGGTCCTCAGTTTGCAAGATCTGAGCAAGGTCGTTAATGATTGGATGTTTGGGAAGACATTAATTCATGGGATCGCCAAAAGTTGGAGGTTACTTGATGGTGTTTCACACACACACACAGAGAGAGAGAGAGAGAAAGAGAGAAAGAGACGGATCTCTAGTCTACCTTCGAATGACATCCCCAGTGATAAAATAAGAACCAAGAGACCACAGACATTGATGCAAGTGAAATCTACAACCTGCAAGTTCACATTGTAGACAGCTTCTATGAGTCAGAAAACTGCATTCCCGTGTAGCCCTGATGTGACATGTGAATAGGTTACAGCTGGAGATGTTCAAACCTCTGCCAGTTCAGCTCACATTCTGCTAATGAGAAGGGAGACCATTTATGGTTGAGGCTGAGTCTGTTAATTGTTTTGTGTGTCTATGTGTGTATTCAAACCAGTGCCGGATTTACGCATAAGCTAAATAAGCTACAGCTTAGGGCCTCGCAATCTGCTGGGGCCTCGAATAAAAACATAATATAAAAAATGATTTCAAATATTAAAAAGGCGTATATATTTTAAATTTTTCTGAGACCACCTGATGTAATTTAAAACAGTAGGGGGCCTCTGGGTTTTTTATAGCTTAGGGCCTCAGCAAGTCTAAATCCAGCCCTGATTCAAACACAGTAGTCCAAGCAGCACAATGGAATCATCAGTATTGCACACATGTGTGATGGGAGTTTTAGGTGCATTCCACATGGGGGGGGGGGGGAAGAAGAAGAAGAAGAAGAAGAAGAAGAAGAAGAAGAAGAAGAAGAAGAAGAAGAAGAAGAAGAAGAAGAAATTGGGTTTATACCCCGCCCTTCACTACCTGAAGGAGTCTCAGAGCAGCTTCCAGGGCTATTTTTGTGCAGGAACACGCAGGAATGGAGTTCCGGCTGGCTCCCGAGTTGGCCATGCCCAGCAGGAACTCATTAGCATAATAGGCCACATCCAACAGCAGGAACTCATTAGGATTGGCTACATTAGGGGTGTGTGGCCTAACATGCAAAGGAGTTCCTGCTACAAAAAAAGCCCTGGGTTTTGACAACAAACAAGGTAAACAGAATAAGAAGTAAAAGGTGGGTGTGGCTGGATGTTGTGCTGTCAGAGGTGTGGCCTAATATGCCAATGAGTTTCTGCTGTTGGGTGTGGCCTATTATGCTAATGAGTTTTTGCTGGGCTTTTTCTACTAAAAAAGCCCTGCAGCTTACAATCTCCTTTCCCTTCCCGCAACAGACACCCAGGTGGAGCTGAGAGAGCTCTTTCAAAGACTGTTCTTGAGAGAATAGCTCTGAGAGTACTTGTGACTGACCCAAGGTCACACCAGCAGCTGCATGTAGAGAAATGGGGAATCAAACCCAGTTCTCCCAGATTAGAATCCATGCTTTTAACCACTACACCAAACTGACTCTCAGAGGTGGCTTGCCATTGCCCGCCTCTGCGTCCCGACCCTGGTATTCTTTGGAAATCTCCCATCCAAATACTTGCAAGGGTTGGCCCTGCTTAGCCTCTGAGATCTGATGAGTTCAGGCTTGCCTGGGCTAACCAGGTCAAGTCTGTTTAAAACATTTTTATGCCACCTTCCCACTCAAACAGGTTCCCCAAGGTGGTGAAAATGGAAAAAAAATTAAACATTAAAATGGCATTTAAAATAATATATAAGATAATTCAATAAAGTCTTATTAGGGGTATGCTAAATGAAACAAAAAAGTCTTTGCCCGCTGGTGGAAGGTAATGAAAGAGGGAGGAGTTCCAGATCTTTGATGTCACCACCAAGAAGTCCCTTTCTCAGCTTGGTAGTTGTCCAACCTCAGATGGTGGGGAGACCTGAAACAGACCCTCCAAAGAACCCCCAAATCAATATCATTAAGTACAAAACACAAGAAGGGTTTCTGAATGAAGTCATCAACATGAGCGAAAATTCATAACGAAAGCTCATTTCTTGCAAATTCGCTTGGCATCGCTAGGTTGAATGGGAACCCAGCAATTGAATGAGCAACCCCAAAAGGATATGGCCTTTCTTCATTGTCACAAGCCTGGCTCTCCACTTTATCCCCCCCCCCGGGCATCAATTACATTTAGGACACAATTTCAACAGGTTGATGTGTGTGGGCCTGAAGTTTGGCATCAGCTAGCGGGGAAAAGCAATCTTCTTTCCTACCGAAATGCAAACAGAGCCCGAAGACTTCGATGTCGCTCTTTTTTAAAAAAGTCATTCAGTTTATAAAAGAACAAGCAATAAATAACCTGGGGGGGGGGAATCTGCATATTTTGCAACAATCTAATAAGAAATAATCCAAGATGGCAGCTGCTACCAAACTTACCTTATTGAAATATGACTGTAATATAGAAAAGATAGCGATACCGGTATTAATGTCCTTGATGTTTTGTGGAACGTTCGCCGAAGAGTCTCTCATGTATATTATTTTATTTTTTTTATTAGAGAGTGCATCATTAGCTTTAAAAGATTCTGTTGTGGAGAGTGAAGAGAAAGATCTGGTTTGCCTCTCAACCTGACTTTTTTTTTAAAAAAAAAATTCTTTCCTCCCACTAAGAAAAGGAGTGTGGGGTGGGGAAGAGAGATACTTTTTCATAAACATTTTATCCCTCTGGCTGGAATATTAGGACAGTATATTAAATTTCTCCCCCCCCCTTCAAGGAAAAAAAAACCCACCAAGAAACATTTACATACTAATGTCTCCACTGAGGCTTTGACAGATGGGTTTCACCGACACAGACGTACTGTTAGAGGTTTAGCAATAGATTAAACTTACAGCAACAATACCGAGTAACATAATAAAAGTGTATTGTAATGTACATCATAACTTGTGGCCAAGGTTAAATTTCCAGTTGGTGTATGAAAGTCATATTCCATTAGGTAAAATAGACCCGTTGTGCCACAAAGAATTAAGGAAGAGTTGATGGCAACATTCTTCTCGGAGGGTGGCTTTTACATTCTGTCCGTACGCCTCTTTAACAAGCCAAACAAATAAATACCTCTCTTGAGGTATTTGAAGGGCTGTCACTTAAGAACATAAGAACATAAGAGATGCCAATGTTGGATCAGGCCAATGGCCCATCCAGTCCAACACTCTGTATCACACAGTGGCCAGAAATACCAGGTGCCATCAGGAGGTCCACCAGTGGGGCCAGGACATTAGAAGCCCTCCCACTGTGGACCCCCCCAAGCACCAAGATGACAGAGCATCACTTGCCCCAGAGTCCCTATCTATACCTTGTGGCTAATAACCACTGATGGACCTCTGCTCCATATGCCTATCTAATTCTCTTTTGAAGCCGTCCATGCTTGGAGCCGCCACCACTTCCTGTGGCAGTGAATTCCATGTGTTAATCACTCTTTGGGTGAAGAAGTACTTCTTTTTATCCCTTCTAACCCGACCGCTCAGCAATTTCATTGAGTGCCCACGAGTTCTTGTATTGTGAGCAAGGGAGAAAAGTACCTCTTTCTCTACCTGCTCTTTCCCATGCATAATCCTATAAACCTCAATCATGTCACCCCTCAGTCGTCGTATCTCCAAGCTAAAGAGCCCTAAGCACCTTAACCTTTCCTCATAGGGAAAGTGTTCCAACCCTTTTATCGCTCGAGTTGCCCTTGGTGGAGGGCAGGGAGCTGTTCCTGTTGGCAACAGAGGAGAGGACTCGCAATCATGGGTTCAAATGAAAGGCGGGAAGGTGCCGGCTGGATATTTGGGAAAAACCTTTTGACAGTCAGAGTTGTGCCACAGTGGAATCGGCCGCCTGGGGAGGTGGTGGTGAGCTCCCCCTCCCTGGCAGTCTTCAGGCAGTGGCTGGTCGAACACTTGTCAGGGATGCTCTACGCTGATCCTGCACTGAGCAGGGGGTTGGACTAGATGGCCCTTCCAACACTGCGGTTCTATGATCTTCCTACATTCATGTTATAACGCCGTGGAAGCATCGCGTTTTCGGGGTCATATTGCTATCTGAACTGATAAAGGGATTGCTTGGAGTAAATTGAGAAATCCGTTGAGCTTCTGCAGTGTATATATAAACAGCAGTGTGTGTATGGCATGCTTATCAATTTTTGTCTCTCTCTTCCTCCCAGAAGCTCAGGGTGGCATGCAGGATTGTCAGTTTTCCCACTAGCAGCCTCGTTTGTCTGCTACTGCCCAAAGTGCAGTGGGAGAATTTAAAAACAAACAAACAATGTTGTCTATATTGTGATGTCACTTCTGGGGGGGGGGGAAACCAGACGTGATGGGGGATAGCTCTAAGAATCACTGGAAATGCTATGGATTTCCAGCAATTCCTAGAACTACCCTCCATCGCTTCCAAGTTTTCCCCAGAAGTGATATCATGGCATAGCCAACATTGCTGGCCTTCCCATTTCCTCACACCTCGCAGGGCTCTTTTTGTAGCAGGGACTCCTTTGCATATTAGGCGACACACCCCTAATGTAGCCAATCCTCCAAGAGCTTACAGAGCTCTTTTTACAGGGGCTACTGTAAGCTCTTGGAAGATTGGCTACAGTAGGGGTGTGTCGCCTAACGTGCAAAGGAATCCCTGCTACAAAAAGAGCCCTGCGGCGGCGGATCTGACCTTTCTATAGGTTGCCAAGCTTAGCCTGGGAGAAAGTTACCAGCCCATGATCATCCAGCAAGCTTCATAGTAGAGTGAGTATGGATGTAAACCTGTGTCTCAGAAGACCAAAGCTCTAGACCTGTGACTCACAAGACCAAAGCTCTAGACCTGTGACTCACAAGACCAAAGCTCTAGACCTGTGACTCACAAGACCAAAGCTCTAGACCTGTGACTCACAAGACCAAAGCTCTAGACCTGTGACTCACAAGACCAAAGCTCTAGACCTGTGACTCACAAGACCAAAGCTCTAGACCTGTGACTCACAAGACCAAAGCTCTAGACCTGTGACTCACAAGACCAAAGCTCTAGACCTGTGACTCACAAGACCAAAGCTCTAGACCTGTGACTCACAAGACCAAAGCTCTAGACCTGTGACTCACAAGACCAAAGCTCTAGACCTGTGACTCACAAGACCAAAGCTCTAGACCTGTGACTCACAAGACCAAAGCTCTAGACCTGTGACTCACAAGACCAAAGCTCTAGACCTGTGACTCACAAGACCAAAGCTCTAGACCTGTGACTCACAAGACCAAAGCTCTAGACCTGTGACTCACAAGACCAAAGCTCTAGACCTGTGACTCACAAGACCAAAGCTCTAGACCTGTGACTCACAAGACCAAAGCTCTAGACCTGTGACTCACAAGACCAAAGCTCTAGACCTGTGACTCACAAGACCAAAGCTCTAGACCTGTGACTCACAAGACCAAAGCTCTAGACCTGTGACTCACAAGACCAAAGCTCTAGACCTGTGACTCACAAGACCAAAGCTCTAGACCTGTGACTCACAAGACCAAAGCTCTAGACCTGTGACTCACAAGACCAAAGCTCTAGACCTGTGACTCACAAGACCAAAGCTCTAAGCCTGTGACTCACTCCACCACTACTTCCACCACTACCTCCACCACTACCTCCACCACCACCACCAACTGAGTTGGGTAACATCGGGGGGTGAGATGGCCCTGTGTTCAATGAACTACAGCGCTGCCCGGATCTGATACCACTGAACTGGGACTGCTATTCCCAGGAAGCCATCTTGTTACTGAAGACTCTCTTGAAACACCTTGAGCACTTTGTATTGTTGTAATGATTGATTGTTTTATCTTGTTTTTAATTGTTTTAACTATTGACCTATGTGCCCTATATGCAAGCCGCCCTGAGCCCGCTTGCAGGGAGGGCGGGTTATAAATTTAATAATAAATAAATAAAAATAAATCAGACCAAAGCACTGACACATCATCATGCCTTTTTTTTAACATTAGGTATTATCATTCTGTCACAAGTCAGTGAAAGCTGTACATTACTTTCACCCAAGGAAGAACCTCAAGGTTCACTTATAATTTCACTCTGATGGGCCATCAAACACTCCTGTCCTTGAATTGCTATTTATTTATTTATTTGCTTAATTGTTTATGCCAGTTGGGTCTAGTGGTGAGGAGCACAGACTCTAATCTAGGAGAACCGGGTTTGATTCCCCACTCCTCCACATGCAGCTACTGGTGTGACTTTGGGTCAGTCGCACATTCTCTCAAGAGCAGTCTTTGAGAGAGTTCTTTCAGCCCCACCTACCTCCCAGGGTGTCTGTTGTGGGGAGGGGAAGGGCAAGGAGATCGTAAGCTGCTCTGAGACTCCAAGTGAGGGGCGGGGTATAAATCCAATTTCTTCTTTTTAAATTCATTTATACCCTGCTTTTTTCTTCAATAAAGACACAGAGCAGCTTACGTTATTCTCCTCTCCTCCATTTCAGTCCTCGCAACAACCCTGTGAGGTTGGTGAGGCTAAGAGAGTGTGACTGGCCCGAGGTCACCCAGCGGGCTTCCATGGCACAAGGGGGGATTCGGACCTGGTTCTCCCAGACCCTAGTCTGACACTCTTCACCACTACACCACACTGGATCTCATTGTTTTTGACCATTCGATTGTGCCGATGAAAGAGGACAACGACAAAAGGGACCTTATCCCGCAACTGTTTCACCTTCCCTGTCACGGCAAGGCATAGACCGTCCGTAATAATGAGCAGGCAGAAATGCGAACAATTAAAATGGAGCCCGGGTGTTAGATAGTTTGTGTAATGCCGTCTGAAATCTCCCAATAAGCATTTTTTCCCCCTCCCCCTCCTAATGAAAAATAACTCGGGATGCGACACGAACAAGGTGTTCTAATTAAATAGATTTGTTTACATCTCGTGGCACGCAAAGCTAATTCAGGCTGATATACTGTATATTCCAGCACTATCTCTTTCCCGACTTGGTATAAAAAGCACCCGTTTTAAGTAGTCTTTTATTTAAGAATGTTTTTAAAAGCCTTCTTGATTAAGGAACCGGTGATTTAATGAAACAGACTTCTCATTTTCGTGGAGCAGAGACATATATATATATATATA
>NW_015168107.1:181026-194363 GCF_001447785.1 Gekko japonicus
TATATATATATATATATAAAGATTATAATTGTAGAAAGGCAGCAAAAGATCACAGGGCGAGCAATTTATCACAATATTTCTCCTCTCTCACTCTCTCCCTTTTTTTATTACATTACAAAGGTCCCTGACTCTGCTAGTCCGGATGTCTCTGATGTGCTCACAGCCTGTGGCTACAACACATTTTTATTAAGTGAAGGTTGGAACCGGGATCAGAAGCCAGGAACGCCAGAGTGGAATCCTGCTGTAGCTGTGATTGCCTGTTGATTAGCGGAGCGGAGGAGATGTTCCGGGAAGGGCTCGTGAAACCTGGGACTTCCGTCTATGGTCGGAGGTGCTCTAAATTGCCATCCCATTAACACATGTGCCCCCACAGCCTGAACAGGGACATCATTAGTAGTACGGGGAATGGAAATCAGGCAGAGTCTCAGACGATCAGGAATGGTTGGACGGTGGGGGGCTCTAATTGGGATGGGCAAAGACGCAACAGATGGACGGGTTGGTTATTGAAAACGTCTCTCCCTCCACCTTTTGGCCAAAGTCGGGCCCCCAAGACAGCTTCTTATTAAAAGTAATTATCATTAAAAAAAACCCTGGTCCCCCCCTTCTTTAACATAACAGATGAAGCAGTAAAGGAACAGAACTGAAGCCACTAGCGGTAATGGCATAAAAGCAGCTAGAGAAGGTTTACCGTCGTTTGCCTCTGTGTAGCAAGCTTGGACTTTCTTGGTGGCCTCCCATCCGAGCAGTGGCGGACCTACATTTTGGGACCCTGAAGCTTGAACTGTCATGGGGGACTCTTTTCGACCAGCAACAATCGGGCAACATCCCACAAGGTCCAAAGGGCCTGAACTGAGAATTCAGATAAGAACGTAAGATCATAAGAACATAACAGAAGCCAATGCTGGATCAGGCCCATGGTCCATCTAGTCCAACACTATGTCACACAGTGGCCAAAAAATACCAGGTGCCATCAGGAGGTCCAGCAGTGGAGCCTTTTATGGTTCTGATTGGCTAAGGACCGAGCTATACAACTTTTACGCCATGCACCAATGAAGGATTTGAGGATCCAGCTGCCAAAATGTATGTATTTATGTATCTATTTATTTATTTAGCCAGTTTGGTGTAGTGGTTAAGTGTGTGGACTCTAATCTGGGAGAACTGGGTTTGATTCCCCACTCCTCCACTTGCAGCTGCTGGATGACCTCGGGCAAGCCATAGTTCTGTCAGAGCTGTTCTTGAAAAAGAGCAGTTTCTGTCAGAGCTCTCTCAGCCCCACCTGCCTCACCGGGTGTCTGTTGTGGGGAGGGGAAGGGAAAGGAGGTTGTAAGCCGCTCTGAGACACCTTTGGGTAGTGAAGGGCGGGGTATAAATCCAATCTCTTCTTCTTCTTCAGTTTATACCCTGCTCTCCCCACCAAGGCAGGCTCAGGGTGGCTATGAATGTAGGCTATGAATAGATTCTAGCAAGCTCAGTGAGCCCCTACAAGTGGGGGGTTCGGGTGTTACAATCCCCTGAGAAAATTTTGAAATCTGACCAATTACAGGGACATTTTGAGGCCATATGAAATGGTATTAGTGCAACTTCTAAGGTCAGCATTAAGTACTTCAACCCATTGGCTTATGATTCTGCAACTAAAATAGCATTATTTTAATAACAAAGACTTCAAAAAACAACCCTCCTCTCTCATGGATCACTGCCTTGACGTGGTGAGGGGACTTGCGTGGTTTGATGAGGCTGTGGGCTATGCCGTGGAGGGCCACCCAGGACGGACAGGCCACAGCGGAGAACTCAGACAAAACGTGATCCACTGGAGAAGGAAACGGCAACCCACTCCAGTATCTTTGCCAAGAAAACCCCATGGACAGTAACAAAAGGCTCAAAGATATGACGCCGGAAGATGAGCCCCTCAGGTCGGAAGGTGTCCAATATGCTACTGGGGAAGAGCAGAGGGCAAGTACGAGTAGCCCCAGAAAGAGTGAAGCGACTGGGCCAAAGCCGAAAGGATGCTCAGCTGTGGATGTGTCTGATGGTGAAAGGAAAGTCCGATGCTGCAAAGAACAGTACTGCATAAGAACCTGGAATGTAAGACATGAAGTTGAGCAAACTCCGGAGGACGACCGAGGACAGGAGGGCTTGGCGTGATGCTGTCCATAGGGTTGCGAGGAGTCGGACTCGACTGTGCGACTGAACAACAACAACAACGACAAAAAAGCTCCATCAAGTTTGTTGAAAAATACAGCATCATATCATGTAAATACAGTTTGGTGTAGTGCCAGTTTGGTGTAGGGGTTAAGTGCGCGGACTCTAACCTGGGAGAACCGGGTTTGATTCCCCTACTCCTCCATTTGCACCTGCTTGATGACCTTGGGCAAGCCATAGTTCTGGCACAGCTGATCTTGAAAAAGAGCAGTTTCTGTCAAGAGCTCTCTCAGCCCCACCTCCCTCACAGGGTGTCTGTTGTGGGGAGGGGAAGGGAAAGGAGTTCGTAAGCCGTTCTGAGACTCCTCTGGGTAGTGAAGGGCTGGGTATAAATCCAATCTCCTCTTCTTCTTCTTCTTCTTCTTCTTCTTCTTCTTCTTCTTCTTCTTCTTCTTCTTCTTCAGTATAAATTAGGAATAGTAATGTGTAGTTTATAAATTTAACAGTAACTGTACATAACTTGTATTTGTCAAGCCTATCTGCGAATTTTTGTAACAACATAACTTTTTATAACCTTAAATCAGGGTATGTACCAAATTAAAATATTGCTATTATTTCTTTCTAACTACTGGGTATGGACGATTTAGGTATCTCCATTTAAGAGGATCAGTGGCAGGTGATGTGAAAGGCCTCGACTTGAGACCCTGGCGAGCCACTGCTGGTCTGAGTAGACAAAAGTGACTTTCGATGGACCGAGGATCCGATTCAGTAGAAGACAGCTTCCTGTGTTCAAGGGCTCACATCCTGATTTGGCAGGCATCATTGGAGACTGATTTCAGGCACCCCCTGGTCAAACGCCACACCTGAATGATAGAACCGGATTTCTTCTCCCTCGCGAAACGACAGCCAGGTAGGCTCCTGCTTACACCTGGATGTCTCGCTATCGACGGCGCTTCGCCGGTGCCTTTCCAGCCGGATTTCATATGACAGAGCACATTAGAGCGCTAGTTTAGATTGATGACATGCCAGAGTGAGATTCCCCATGAAATATGCTCTCAAACGCCGCTGCTCTCCTCTCCGGCGGGCTCCTGGCACCACACTTGCAATTCCAAGCAACCAGAAACAAAAGCCCAGAGGCAGATCCAGACAAAAGCTCCACTCAGCTGTGTGCCTCGTAAAAGGAGGGTGGGGAGAGAAAACGTGGAGTTTCTGCTCATTGCGCTCCCTAAATCTTCAGCAACAGGTATTTGAAGGTCCATATGCTCAGCCGCTATCATTGCTAGGAGATATGCATTCGGCACATTTTGCCAGCATCTCGGGGTATAAATTTCACCGATTTCGCGGGAAATTGTGCTCTCCTAATTGTCGAAAGCTCTCATCGGAGGAAGAAGAATGTTAACTCCCTTCTCGTGTTCTGTTCTAGTCAGGCTAGTTCAGGACATCTGAGAGGATTGTTGGCCTTCCAGAGGGACTGGCTGGCCCCTGTGTGATGCAGGATCCTGGAGTAGAGGGACTCTCACTGGTCTGACCCAGCAGGGCTCTTCTTATGGTCTTCTCAGGGGAAGGCCTCGGCTTCTGTGCCCTGTTGTTGGCCCTCCAGAGGAGCTGCATGCGAAGCAGACGCTCTGCCGCTGAGCCACAGTCCATCCCCAACACACAGATGAAGCTGCTTTATCCTGAATTATCCCATGAGTACATCAAGATCAGTATTGTCTACTCAGACTGGCAGCAGCTCTCCAGGGTCTCAGGTCAAAGTCTTTCATTTCAGCTACTACCTCATTATTTTAACTGGAGATGCCGGGGTGTGAACGTGGGACCTTCTGCCTGCCGTGTGGAGGCTCTTCCACAGATGCACAGGTCCTCTTCTAGACACGGTAGAGGAAGACAATGGCAAACCACCTCTGTTTGTCTCCATTATATCTTTGGAGAAATGTCTGCTTCTGTCTAAAGAGGAAGAGAAGAAGAAGAGATTGGACTTATACCACAACCATCACCACCAAAAGGAGTCTCAGAGCGGCTTAGAATATTCCTTAACCTTCCCCTCCATACAACAGACACCCTGTGAGCTCTTTCGAGAACTGCTCTTGAGAGAACAGCTCTGAAAGAACTTACGACTGGCCCAAGGTTACCCAGTCGGCTGCATGTGGAGGAGTGGGGAATCAAACCCAGTTCTCCCAGATTACAGTCAGCGCTCCTAACCACGACACCAAATTGGCTCTCAGTATGCAACATTAAGGTGGTTTCCCCCCCCCCTTGAAATCTAGTTATCTGAATCCATCTCTAGAGTAGGTGAACATGTCACTTCTCTTGGTCAATTTTCAGCTTCCTGCAGTCGGCAGAATCTGGTGCATTCCAAGACCAGTGGTTTCACTTGATCGGTGCCTTGAAAAGCATGCGAAGAAATCCATATGAAGAATTCCCATATGTTGAGCCCACCATGAATTCAAGATGGCTGCATGACCAAGCAGTGACTGCTTCGTTTGGGGCCGCAGCTGTGATTAGCTGCGGAGTAACTTCATCACGTGCTGAAATCTGACCTGGCGACCCGATGGGAAATCAGAGTTGTTGTTGTTGTTGTTGTTGTTGTTGTTGTTGTTGTTGTTGTTGTTGTTGTTGTTGTTGTTGTTGTTATTGTTGTTATATTTCTACCCCGCCCTCCCCATGAACAGGCTCAGGGAAGCAATGCTTGGATAAGCATCCAAAGTCACGTAAGTCATGTAAGTCATGTAGGTCATGTAAGTCTTAAAGTCTGATAGTCTCCAATCTCCAGCCAAGCGAATGGTTCCATGGAGCTATATCTGCAGTTATTTAGAGACTAGAAATAATGCCCGTTGCAGAAATAAATACAACGGGATCTAGAAAGAGGCTCTGGGAGAGTGCTCTGGCTTTGGGCAAACAGTGTCAGTTTCCTGTGGCGACCTCAGCAGGGTTTAATGACAGAGTCCACTGTTTTCTCCAGAGGGACTGATCTCTGCTACCTGAAGAGCATTTGTATGTTTGAGTTATCTGTAGCCCTCACCTGGAGAGTGGTAACCATTGTTACCCATTCTCCTCTCCCCTATGAGGTATGTTATGCAACTGAAAATTCCAACTGCCTTGCGGGGGGGGGGAGTTTGAGGTGTGGAATGGACTGAAGTCCAATCAGCTTCCATATGCAAAAGACCAGGTTGTCGCAGCAGTTGTGGTGTGGGCGGGACCCGTGCTTTGCCTTCTGTTTGGTGGCGATATATGCTGAGGAGCAGTGCCATCAGCCATACACTAAGGGAGTGCATTTTAGAATTAGAACTTTGGCACCCACTATTCAATTATATATAAGGAGAGATCTCTTCCTTGTGCAGAAGGAGGTGGTTGTTTAGCAACCTTTTGCCACGAGTCATCAAAGTCGCGTGTAGGATGGTGCTCAGCAGAAGCCAACCGGGTGGGAGAGTTCAGCATGGGGGTAAGGTCAGCTCTCCTCTTTGATTGGCAGGCCAGCATCCGCTGATCAATAGCTGCGAGAGATTATTGATCCGTCCACCAACCCTCACTCTTAATTACTGGCATCTAAATGTCAGAAATTTGCAAAGATAGTTTATTGCTTGTCATGGTAATTATGCCTTCCGTGGACTATAGTGGCAAAATAAAACTTGTTGGTGAGGATCCGTTCCGGAAAGGGACAGGTTCTGATCCCCGCATCTGATCCCCCACTCCTCCACATGTAGCTTCTGGTGTGACCTTGGGTTGGTCACAAGTTCTCTCAGAGAGGTTCTCTCAAGAGCAGTCCTCAAAAGAGCTCTCTCAGCCACACCTACCGCAGAGGGTGTCTGTTGTGGGGAGGGGGAAAGAAAGGAGATTGTAAACCACTCTGAGACTCCGAGTGAAGGGCAGGGTGTAAATACAGTCTCTTCTTGTTGTTGTTAAACACCCTTTTGTTTTGTAAAAGAGTGGGATAATTTCAACCTCCCCTGTCTGTACTGCCTCCACCGTCCTGGCTTTTCATGAGTAAACGTTTGCTCCTATTGCATGTGGTTAAGTCATCTTTAGCAGTGCATCTCCCAAGATCACATTTCCCAAGTTGGTGGTGAGTTCTCAAATGCCTAGTTTTATTTTCTGATAAGTTAGGCCTGCCACAGTCAGAGAACCTTAGCTTCCACTGCTCCAAGGGCTCCAATGACAACTGGCACGATGGTCACCTTCATCTCCCAGAGGTCCTCTAACTCTATTCGTAAGTCTTGGCATTTAGTGGTCTTCTCCTGTTCTTTATTTTCTGTTCTGCTGTCTCCTGGGATTGCCATGGCAATTATCCTAACATTATTTCTCAATTTTTCTACAATTCTGATATTAGGGGGATGATGATGATGGATTCTCACAGTCAGATGTTCAACGGGCGGATGGTCTTATTATTATCCTCATTTATTCATTAATGCTCAAGACAGTTGATGAACATGATAAAAACAATTCAATCAAACTGCAACACTCTCTAATGAAGCAAACAATGTAATGGGACTGAGATTGGAAAAGTGGATAACCATTTATGGGGGGAGAGAGAGAGAGAGAGAGAGAGAGAGCTGTCCAAGGGAACAAAACAGTCCATGAAGGCAAAGAACTGACCAAGACAATAACACTGTTTAATATTTGACATGGTGTACTGAGGAGGGGTTTGCCAACAATGCTCCCTCTAAGCTGTGAAGTCTTGTGAGCAAAAAGTCTACTTTGTGAGCTATTGGGCATTAAAGCGGTGAGCGAGCGATTTGGCCGGTGCACCAATGAGTTTCCTCTGGAGCCATCCTTCCTGAGCGAAGACAAAAATGTGTGAGCCGGAGGCGAAAAAAAAGTGCTCAGCTTAGAAGGAACACTGGTTGCAAAGGTGAAAGACAGTGACTCATGGTAAAAAGTCGGGGCAATGTATCCCAACAAGAAAGATCACAGTACTCGCCCTTATACAAGCCACCTCTTGAGCTGATCCCTTATAGTTCTGACACACCCCTAATGTAGCCAGTCCTCCAAGAGCTTATAGTAGCCCCTGTAAGAAGAGCTCTGTAAGCTCTTGGAGGATTGGCTACATTAGGGGTGTTTCGCCTAATATGCAAAGGAGTCCCTGCTACAAAAAGAGCCCTGGGACACACCTCTGATGTAGCCAGTCCTCCAAGAGCTTATAGTAGCCCCTGTAAGAAGAGCTCTGTAAGCTCTTGGAGGATTGGCTACATTAGGGGTGTTTCGCCTAATATGCAAAGGAGTTCCTGCTACAAAAAGAGCCCTGGTGACACACCCCTAATGTAGCCAATCCTCCAAGAGCTTACAGAGCTCTTCTTACAGGGGCTACTGCAAGCTCTTGGAGGATTGGCTACATCAGGGGTGTGTCACTTAATATGCAAATGAGTTCCTGCTACAAAAAGAGCCCTGGTTTGATCCCATCATGAGAATGCTGTCCAGTAGATCTCTGTTTTGCACATTCTTCAAAATGTTAGGGTTGAAGCCTCGGGTGGGGAGGGGCCTCCGTGGGTTAGAATGCAATAGAGCCCACCCTCCAAAGCGGCCATTTTCTCCAGAGTAACTGGCCTCTGTAGTCTGGAGATGAGCTGTAATTTTGGGAAATCTCCAGACCTCCCCAGGTGGTTAGCTACCATATCCATTGAAAGGGGATAACATACATGGAGATGGGAAAGTCTCCCTCATCTCCCACGTTAGGATAGGAAAATGGCTGAGAAGCTGAAATCGATGGTGCGACCTCATTTGGAGTACTGTGCACAGTTCTGGTCACCACACCTCAAAAAGGAACAATTCCCCTATAAAGGAAGGTTAAAACGCTTGGAGTTCTTTAGCTTGGAGAAATGACAGCTGAGGGGTGACGTGATCGACGTTTCTAAGAAGTCCTTCTTCACCCAAAGAGGGATTCACACATGGAATTCACTGCCACAGGAGGTGGCGGTGGCTACAAGCATGGACGGCTTCAAAAGGGAATTAGATAAGCATATGGAGCAGAGGTCCCTCAGTGGCTATGAGCCACAAGGTATAGATAGGGACTCTGGGGCAAGTGATACTCTGTCTTCTTGGTGCTTGTGGGGCGGGGCAACAGTGGGGGGGCTTCTAGTGTCCTGGCCCCACTGGTGGACCTCCTGGTGGCACCTGGTGTTCTTGGCCACTGTGTGACACATAGTGGTGGACTGGATGGACCATTGGCCTGATCCAACAGTGGCTTCTCTTCTGTTCTTATATGGAGCAGAGGTCCATCAGTGGCTATTAGCCACAAGGTACAGATAGGAACTCACAGGCAGGGGCAAGGGACGCTCTGTCTTCTTGGTGCTTGTGGGGCAGGGCAACAGTGGGAGGGCTTCTAGTGTCGTGGCCCCATTGCTGGACCTCCTGATGGCACTGGTATTTTTGGCCACTGTGTGACAGAGTGTTGGACTGGATGGGCCATTGGCTTGATCCAACACTGCTTCTCTTATGTTCTTTGGTTGCCAACCTCCAGGTGGAGCCTGGAGATCTCCTGTAATTACAACTGATCTCCAGACTACATAGATTAGTTCCCCCAGAGAAAATGGCTACTTTGGAGGGTGGACTCTATAGCATTATACCCCATTGAGGACTCTCCCCTCCCTAGGTTTCAACCAGTGTTCCAACTAAGCTGAGTGAGTGTGAGCTAGCTCACAGTATTTTAGTTTCCGGCTCGCACGTTTTTGTCTTCGCTCAGGAAGGAGGGCTCCAGAACAAATTAATTTATGCAGTAGCCAAATCGCTCGCTCACAACTTTAATGGCAGTCGCTCACAAAGTAGAATTTTTGCTCACAAGGCTCCACAGCTTAGAGGGAACGTTGGTTTCAACCCTAAAATCACTAGGAATTTCCCACCCTGGAGCTGGAAACCCAAAACTCCTCAAGCCCCAGAGAGCTAACAGATTCTAGGGGTGGGTGGGCTGGTGTTCGGAGGTATTAATCTTAATTGTTTTAATTTTCACCACATTAGGAACCCTGAGCTGGGTGGAAAGGCAGGGTAGAACTATTTCAAACTAATCAACATTACCAAAATATTTCCTACTGCAGAGATTCTATGTGGGAACCTGACTTGTTGCTCTATGTAATAGTAAAATTGTTGGTTTGTGCCAGTTATGAAAACAAGCTCAGGAGGTCACTAAGGAACAGGATTGATTGATTGATTGATTGATTGCATTTCTACCCCGCCCTCCCAGCCAAAGTCAGCTCAGGGCGGCTTACCTAAAAACAAATAAGTGACGTTAAAATGTAAGTTACAATTAAAGCAATTGGTTAAGATGCTGAAATGCAGGCTGTGGAAGGTCAGTAGTTCAGAAGAGCCCTTCCGGATCAGACCAGTGAGGGTCCATCTAGTCCAGCATCTCCTGTCTCACACAGGGGCCAACCAGTTCCTCTGAAGGGCCAACAGCAGGGCAGAGAGGCCGAGGCCTTCATAAGAACATAAGCAGAGCCCTGCTGGATCAGACCAGTGGTCCCTCTAGCCCAGCATCCTGTTTCACACAGTGGCCAACTAGTTCCTCTAGAGGGCCAACAACAGGGCAGAGAGGCCAAGGCCTTCATAAGAACATAAGAAGAGCCCTTTGGGATCCAACCAGTGGTCCATCTAATCCAGCCTCCTGTCTCACACAGTGGCCAACCAGTTCCTCTGGAGGAATAACAACAGGGCATAGAGGCCGAGGCCTTCATAAGAACATCAGAAGAGTCCTTCCGGATCAGACCAGGGGTCCCTCTAGCCCAGCATCCTGTTTCACACAGTGGCCAACTAGTTCCTCTAGAGGGCCAACAACAGGGCAGAGAGGCTGAGGTCTTCCCCAGTGTTGCCTCTTGGCTTTGGGACTCCAAGTAAGTGCTCATATATAAATTTTGATCAACCGGGATGGTCTTTGTATTTTGTCTTCTATATATACGAAAGCCGTCTTTCAACACATTCTATGTTTTGTATTGTTAAGGCCTGGGAATTTAAAATCATACATTGTATTTATTTCTGTTGTACACAGTTTATGCTGCTCTGTTATAAGTTGAAAATGTTGTTTTATGGAAATTTAAGGAACATATATATGAAAGAGAGAGAGAGAGAATTTGTAATCTGCCTTGAGTCTCCGACAAAAGCAAGCTATAAATGAATTAAAGGAAGGAAGTTATTTATTTATTTATTTATTTATTAGATTAGATTAGATTTACTAGGTCGCCCTTCCCTTCCAGTAGGGCTCAGGGCAGCTTACAACAAAATAATATACAATCTCAGATTAAAATGAATCAAAACAAGCCAATGAATACCAATAAATAAAAGAACACTGTCAAAATGGCAAAAATACAGCATATATAAGATGGCGGAAAAAACTCTAGCACCCCAGCCTCCCTGGGGGGGAGGGTTTATGAGGGATGGGGGCTTCTGTGAGAGTGCCAAAGGCTACCCCCATTGCTGTCCTCAACTGAAAGCCCGGTGGAACATCTCTGCCTAGACATGGTAACAGCTCCCGCAGTCTTCCGGCAGAGCATTCCACCAGGCAGGGGCAAGGGTTGAAAAAGCCCTGGCCCTGGTCGAAGACAGCTGGACTTCTCTCGGGCCAGGGATCACCAGGAAGTTCTTATTTCCTGAGCATAACACTCTTCCAGGGTTATTAAATGAGAATCAAAATCAAGGATTCTTTAACAATTGCTGGTTTGTCTCTGGTTCTGCTCTCCGGTCATGGATAGGGAGCCAAATTTCCACTGAGCAGTTTGGCTGTTTGTGACCAGCTAGAGGCCTTCAATTGATTATTTCCCACATATTCAGAAAGTACAGTGCAACTGGCAACATTTCAGTGTGGGCATATTCCATCCCCTGCTTTTTCACCACTTGGTTTTGCCTAATTCCATATTATCCACATTATTTTGTGCATGTGGTTTTTGCATAGCCTTATAGGAGCCATACTTTCTCCCCACCCATCTGAAAGAGCCAGGTTTGATTCCCCATTCCTCCACATGCAGTTGCTGGTGTGACCTTGGGTCAGTCACAAGTTGGTTACCGTCTTTCACATCACCTACTGCTTGGTCCTTTAACTGGAGATGCCGGGGATTGAACCTGGGACCTTCTGCATGCCAAGTACATGTTCAGCCACTGAGCCAGTGTGGTGTAGTGAAGAGTGGCAGACTCTAATCTGGAGAACCGGATTTGATTCCCCACTCCTCCACTTGAAGCCTGCTGCGTGACCTTGGGTCAGTCACAGTTATCTCAGAGCTCTCTCAGCCCCACCTACCTCACAGAGTGTCTGCTGTGGGAAGAGGAAGGGAAGGTGATTGAAAGATGCTATGGGACTCCGAGTGAAGGGTGGGGTATAAATCCAACTCTTCTTCTTTTTAAAATCAGCTGCTGGTGTGACTTTGAGTCAGTCACAAGTTCTCTCAGAGCTTTTCTCTCAAGAGGAGTCCTCGAAAGAGCTCTCTTAGACCCACCTACCTCACAGGGTGTCTGTTGTGGGGAGGAGGAGGGAAAGGAGTTTGTAAGCCACTCTGACTCCAAGTGAGGGGCGGGGTATAAATCCGATCTCCTCCTCCTCTTTGGCCAGTTTGGTGCAGTGGTTAAGTGTGCGGACTCTAATCTGGGAGAACTGGGTTTGATTCCCCACTCCTCCACTTGCACCTCCTGATGTGACCTTGGGTCAGTCACAAGCTCTGGCAAAGCTGCCCTTGAAAAAGAGCAGTTTGTGTCAGAGTTCTCTCAGCCCCACCCACCTCACAGGGTGTCTGTTGTGGGGAGGGGAAGGGAAAGGAGTTTGTAAGCCGCTCTGAGACTCCAAGTGAAGGGCAGGGTATAAATCCAATCTCTTCTTCTTCTTCTCGTCCTCCTCCTCCTTCTCCTCCTTCTCCTCCTTCTCCTCCTTCTCCTCCTTCTCCTCCTTCTCCTCTGTCTTTCCCCCATCGTATGCCTCTCCCAGCAGGCTGCAGGATTAGAATGTAGGGTCCAAACAGTCTCATGAATTTGCTTTTTTCTTCCCCCCACACTTGCAGTGGATTTACCATTGAGTATAAACTCTACTGCCAGTACCCTGAGGAAGTTCTGGCAATAAACAGGAGGGAGGAGGAAAACATTACAAATGCAGTTTTATAAAGGATGTCACTTCGGGAAATCAAATGTATTTTTGATTTTGGAAATGCTTGGCTGCCACCGAAGCCCCCCAAACCCAGGCGGCGACTTAACTAGATACGGCACCGAGTAATCATACACCTAGAAATGCCTTTCCTGCACCCTCTTTCCACGCATATATGTACCTGATGTTATCTAGCGCATCTTGCAAATGTTGCTTGTGTACGGTGTAAGCTATAATAGGATTTTGTGAATTGTTCTTATCTCGGCATTATATATGCATCCGGAGGGAAAACTTTATTTTAACCAGGTACATTATCAGAAAATAGCAATCTAGGGCATAAACATCCCAAGTGTGCATCTTCCTTTATGATGTCAAACAGTTCAAACAATACACATATTTCCCCCCCATTACTTTATGTTTGTTTGGCAGGTTTTTTCCGCTCATTATTATTAGGCGCCGCATTGCATTTGTCTGTTTCGGAGCCTGATTCATTCATGTTCCATTAAACTGGAGTGCCAAAGTTCACACCGGCTTCCTGCAGGCTTCCGGCAAAATTCCAAACACTAGTTTATGCAGCGCGCAAGAACGGCTTAAGGAATATGAAAAAAAAAAATCGGGGCCGTTAGCGATCCTGGAATGGCCATCCTTCGACCCCCTTTAACCCCTGACTTCTTTGGCAAGCTGCGGGCGAGAATCAAATGCTGAAGAAAGGTCAGTAGCCCCCGGAAAGACCATGACCTCTTTGCGTAGGTTTCTCTCTCCCCGTTACTGATGAATAAGTATTCCTTGTTTTGTTTATATACTTATTTACTTTTATTTCCATTGGCGGTTTCCGTTCTCTGCTTTCCCCTGTTGGCTTTATAGGGCTGTGAATATATGATGGGTGGTTTTTATGCGCATCTTGATGCAGTATTGAGATGTACACCCAAAGGTCTTATCTGGGCCAAACAGAGGAGTGCTTGTGGAAGAAGAAGAAGGAGGAGGAGGAGGAGGAGGAGGAGGAATTCCCCTGTTGGCTTTATAGGGCTGTGAATATATGATGGGTGGTTTTTATGCGCATCTTGATGCAGTATTGAGATGTACACCCAAAGGTCTTATCTGGGCCAAACAGAGGAGTGCTTGTGGAAGAAGAAGAAGGAGGAGGAGGAGGAGGAGG
>NW_015168107.1:196688-211820 GCF_001447785.1 Gekko japonicus
AAGAGGAAGAAGAGGAAGAGGAAGAAGAGGAAGAAGAGGAAGAAGAGGAAGAAGGGGAGGAGGAGGAGATTGGATTTATACCCTGCCCTTCACTCGGAGTCTTAGAGCGGCTTACAAACCCCTTTCCCTTCCCCTTCCCTACAACAGACACCCTGGAGCTGAGAGAACTCTGACACAAACTGCCCTTTCAAGGACAGCTCTCATTAGAACTATGGTTTACCCAAGGTCATCCAGCCAGGTGCAAGTGGAGGAGTGGGGAATCAAACCTGGTTCTCCCAGATTAAAGTCCGCGCACTTAACCACTACACCAAACTGGTTTAAGTCTATGGATGTGTCGCAGGCAACCAAAGTCAAGTTAATTCATACCATGTTATTCCCTATTACTATGTGTGGGTGTGAAAGTTGGGCAATGAAGAAAGCTGACAGGAAGAAAGTTGATTCATTTCAAATGTGGTGTCGGAGGAGAGTTTTACGGATACTGTGGAGTGCCCAAAAGACGAAGAAGTGGGTTCTCGGTCCGATGAAGCCTGAACTCTCTCTAGAAGGTAACACGACTAAAGTGAGGCTATTGTATTACATTCTGAGAAGACAGGAGTCTCTTGGAAAGACGATCATGCCAGGAAAAGGTGAAGGCAACGGAAAAAGAGGAATGCCCAACATGAAATGGATGGAGCTTCTAGTCCCACTGCTGGACTTCCTGATGGCACCTGGTATTTTTGGCCACTGTGTGACAGAGACTGTGGTCACACGGTCATTTTAATCGGGTTTCACCGCTGTTCCCTCTCGCATTTAAAATTGCTGATCAGACGCCCACATCCGTCTCCCGCACCGAAGTGGGTTCACTCGCACGATCCTCCCGGTACCCTAGCGAGTTCTCCGACACTGGGAAAATCAAGTACTTTCTGGGTATTTGCACTTTGAATCCGCGATTTGCCTATCTGGACAGCCATCTCTCGCAATGATTGTGATTAGGTCATCTGAATGTCCTTCTTCTGGTAGGGTGTTTTTTTTTTGGGTGACTTTCACCATTGTGCACATATGTGCACATGCACTTATGCACACGTGCAAAGAGGGTTTTTTTTTAAAAAAAAAGGGTGGCACGGCTGTCTGAACAGTGCCTGGCACAGATTATAACATATCATAAATAATTATATTTTTTGAAAAATATTTTTACAATAATTTCTACATATATAATAAGTCATCTTAATCAAAAATATCAAAAATCATCTCCAAGAATCTGAAAAGCTACTGTACAACGTTGGTATGTGGCAACCTTGTGCTGAAAATTATTGTTGAACTCCCAGAGGAAAATTCGGAAACAGAAGGATATCTGGACCTCTGTTGGAGGAAGACACGAGGAGATTATTTTTGATATTTTTTATTAAGATGATTTATTATATGTGTAGAAATTATTGTAAAAATATTTTTCAAAAAATATAATTATTTATGATATGTTATAATCATCTGTGCACGGTACTTGTTGTACGTTGGTTTTCCTACTTACCGTGGGTCCTTGTTTGGTTTTGTGAACAGTGCCTGGAGCCTTGTCGCGCAAAGCAAGCGGTTGGGCAGGGGATGTGAACGTAAGAACATAAGAACATAAGAGACGCCAATGTTGGATCAGGCCAAAGGCCCATCCAGTCCAACACTCTGTGTCACACAGTGGCCAGAAATACCAGGTGCCATCAGGAGGTCCACCAGTGGGGCCAGGACATTAGACGCCCTCCCACTGTTGACCCCCCCAAGCACCAAGAAGACAGAGCATCACTTGCCCCAGAGCCCCTATCTATACCTTGTGGCTAATATCCACTGATGGACCTCTGCTCCATGTGCTTATCTAATTCCCTTTTGAAGCCGTCCATGCTTGTAGCTTCCACCACTTCCTGTGGCAGTGAATTCCATGTGTGATCATCTGAACTCACTTAAAAATATCCCCGATCAAATCTACAGCAGGAAGAAATCGCAGTACGCTTGCTGGGTGACCACAGCCAGAGTGTTGGACTGGATGGATCGTTGGCCTGATCCAAGAATGGCTTCTCTTATGTTTTTATGTTCTTATGTTATGACTCAACCGAGGAAGCCACAGCCCTCAGTTTGCAAGACTTGAGTCAGGCTGTTGACGACAGGACATTTTGGAAAACAATAATTCATCAGGTCGCTGCAGGTCAGAAGTGCCTTGACGGCATTTAACACAGACGGTCATGATGAGATCGTACCACTGCGGAACGTAAATGGCAGGATGCCGTGTTGAAGGCACCCTCTCCTGCCAAAAATAAAAGTCAACATGAAAAGGTTGCACAAAGTCAAAACTGGGCAATAGAATCCTAGTTTACACGCTAGATTCAAATCCAGTAGCATCTTGGAGGCCAGCTTTCAGACACTGGGAGAAATCAGTTCTCAACACCATTCACTTCTAGAAAGGATAAGTTTATTGAGACATTGATAGGATCCAGCCTGTACGTTGGCTGTGTTAGAACTAAAGGTGAAAGTGTGAATTCAATAGATATACAAGGTTCAAGCAGGGCCCTAAAAGGTTCAGAGCCAATCACTCTCAGGAGTTTCACCCACCAAAAGCAACAGCCCTTCACCCCCCCCCTTTAGTGTGCCATCCCCCCAACATGTAAGACAAAAGCCAGACAGCAAAAGATGAGAACCAAGGACACTAGGAATTTTCAAGCAAGTGATAAGGGGCAGTTGACATAAAAGACTGGCAAAGTGAAAGCATTTTGCTTTTACACTTTCCTTCTCCCCCCTCCTGGTTACTATGGCAAACGAGCCATAAAATGCAGAGGGAGAATCCAAGTTTACATGCTAGATTCAAATCCTGTAGCACCTTAGAGGCCAACACGATTTGGGGTGTAAAAGTTTCTGGGAGTCAAAGTTCCCATATCTGACGAAGGGAGTGTTGACTCCCAAAAACGTATACACCCAAAATCTTGGTCTCTGAGGTGCTACTGGACTTGAATCTAGCTTTCTACAGCAGACTAACACAGATACCCTCTGAAACTAGTTTACATGTAAATTTTCAAATGTGGCCTTTACATTTTACTCTTACGGACATCATAAAATTATGTTAGACCTAGATCCCATTGATTTTTATCACAACAATGTTAAGAGCAAATTTCCTCAGTTCAGTATTTTTACATTTATTACATTTAGTTTCTCTCCTATGTCCAAGAACCACAGAACAGATGAGTGGGTTAACAACACCTGGAATCAGTTTAAATTGTGAGTTACTGAAAGGGATCAAGGCCACTCATTAAGTTTGATGGTGCATTATCTGTAGGGGCGCATTATCTGAATATTTCAGAGCCAAAATTATACATGCATCCTACTGTTTTGTTTATTTATTTTTAATTTATTTATTTATTTATTTATTTATTTAACTTTCTATTTCTAGTCCGCTCAACCCCCGAAGGGCTCTGAATGGTTTACATAGTACAATTTAATTACATTACCTCACTAGGGCCACACATTGAGGGGAAATGACTACCTATCAGGCACCCGTGGCAGGGTCTTGGTTGTTGTTTCTGTGGAGGTTCTTAGTCCCGGGTGACGACGTCTCGGCGCAGATCTTCTTCAACCGCAGAAACTCCTTCTGGGGATGGTCCCCAATGCATGACAGCGTGCGCTGCCACAGCTGGCCTCTGTCCTGATTGGCTCCTGCCTACCACGTTGCCTTGCCTGCCGCGCCCGGTTGGCCCAATCTCCGTCTGGACCACTCGATTCGCCGCCGTTGCCGCCACCAGGTTTTCATCAGCTGCCGTCGCCACCACTCCGCTGCTCAGCCACCGCCGCTCCGCCAACACCGAAGGGAAGGAGGGTGCCCCCCCTCTCTAGGAGGAGGTACCCATTCATCTACTCGCCCATACGGGCTTTTGAACTGCTGGGTGGGCGGGAGCTGGGACACGGACCAGGAGCTCACCCCAGCCGTGGTGGGACTCAAACAGCCACTGAAGCTGTTCAGTCAGATAGAATGCAGGCTCTATTTACTGCCTGCGCCACCGCTCCAGCTTGAGGATATCCAAAGTTTCAGCTTGAGGACATTCAAAAATGGCAAAAAAGACACCACTGGAATTTCGAGATTCCCCAAATTTATATCCTGAAAATGTGGGGATTGGGGGAGGTATATTTTGGCTTTGAGATAAACCTGGCATCCATATCCTGATACCCGGGTTACTCCCACTGTTTTCAATAGATGGTAGACCTGGTAACTGTACTAGGCATGCCAGTTCTACCACCACTGTTTTATTTGTTGTTGTTGTTGTTGTTGTTGTTGTTATTATTATTAAAACTTTTAAGTTGTTGAAGGCTTTCATGGCCAGAGTTCATTAGTTGTAGATTTTCCGGGCTGTATGGCCGTGGTCTTGGCATTGCCAAGACCATGGCCATAGAGCCTGAAAAATCTACAACAACTAATTATAATTTTTATTTTAATATTTATGATAGGGATACAGAATAAAAGGAGGGGTAAGGGGGAATAGAAAAAAAGAAGTAAAAGCATCACATTTTAACACATATTAAGAACTAATCACTAATATAAAATATAAAACATGCAAAAGTGTAACAAATTGTTATAACGAACCACAGCATTGACTACTATTTCCATATAACATATTTTGATTATTTCATATCTATAAGGCTGTGACACACACAAAAAAAAGATGGGCAAGAAGAAAAAAAGGAATTCTCTTAACTTTATGTATTGTTTGAAAGTAACAGTATTAACAGTTTGTAATAATGAAGGGAGAACAGAAGATAATATTCCATATAAAATCAAGTTCATAAAATAATTAACTAGATATATAACTGAAATGAATTAATTACAATAACTGCAATTATTTCCCATGATTATATTGATTTGTTAATTATTAATCCGTTTAAATCCCTGGATATGTCTCCTCTTACGGCTTTATTTATAATAGGTGTAAAAAGCTCCCCAGTTGTTCTCAAATCCAATAATCAGTCTTTTATTTCTATAATTCATCAGTTTTGCCATAATAACATATTCTTCTATCTTCTCTCTCCAGTTCTTAAGATTAAGGAAACACTGGTTTTCTACTTAGTAGCAAATACTACTTGTGCTGTGGCTAACATATATCTAAACAGTTCATGTGTTGATCTATTGATATTGTCTGGTAAAATTCCTAATAACAAAGTCTCAGGTTTCATGGCAAATTTTAGATTCTAAATTTCAGCATGCATTTCTTTCCCAAACTTGCTAGTCTTTTTACAGGACCACCTTATATGATATAAGGTACCGTCCACCTCTCTACATTCCCAGCAAATTCCTTTGTAATGTTTATCCACCTTTTCACTATCTTCTGGAGTTATATACCAATGAAAGAATATCTTAAACAAATTTTCTCTTGGTGCCTGATTTGCGGTAAACTTTGGGCAATTCTGCATCTGGCATTTGCTCCACATTTTCTCAACACTGAAGGAAAAGGTGCAGCCCAAAACCACATTCAGATACCCCAGGGCAACGCCATACTGACTACAAAGTCACCCCTGAATGGCCATAAATCTATGCAGAAGGTACCATAAAACCCGATGATCAAAGAAAGTGAAAGCGGCATGCAATGCAGAAGGGAATTTCTGTTCCAATGTGGGTTTGGTACAACGAGAGGGGAAAACCAATGCAGAAGCACCCGTTATATTTTTCATCCACCCCATTCTAACCATTGAAAACAACCCATTGATCATAGTGGCAGACCCCTCCCCAAACCCCGTCCTTCTCAAACTCCACCCCAAAAATCTCCAGGGATTTCCTAAACCGGAGTTGACAGCTCTAGCCATAACTAGTTTGGTCGGGTTGGGGAGGGCAGTTCATGATAAATCGAGATTATTGGCAAGCACCCCGAGATATCTAGAGTGGTAGAGAGCACGTCTGGAACAGCACATCGCTGGCTGTGAGGAAGGGTGTGGCTAGGCAGGAGTGGCTCTTGGTGCTCTGCAACTCCTCTCCTGGTAGTGGCTGTACAGTTCAACAGGTGAGGGAGATGGGGATGGGCACCTCTCAGCACATTGTGTGCAGGGCCGGCCCCAGCTTATTTTGCACCCTAGGCAAGGATCCCTTCTGGCGCCCCCCCCCCCATGCGCCCACCAATTTTTAAAAATAAATGCATTTTAGGAAGACTGAAAAACACAAATAATCAAGAAACTCCCAGAGTATGGGGCCGGGTGCAGTTTGGCGCCCCTAAGGGCCGGCCCGCTCTAGGCGATCGCCTAGTTCGCCTTGTGAGTGAGCCGGCCCTGATTGTGAGTAGGTGATAATAAACACAGCCGGCAGAAGATGTGGCTGCATTTGGAATCCAGGTGGAATCCAGGTGGATCTGTCTGAAAAGGCAGCCACGGGTTGGCTGTCTTAGCATAGCCTGCCCATAGAAGGAGGAGGAGGAGGAGGAGGGGCTGGATTTATACCCCACCCTTCACTAAGCTTCTCAGAGCAGCTTACAAAATTATTTCCCTTCCCCTCCCCACAACAGACATTCTGTGAGGTAGGTGGGGCTGAGAGAGCTCTTTCGAGAACTACCCTTTGAAGGATAGCTTTTGTCAGAACTAGGGCTTGCCCAAGGTCATCCAGCAGCTGCAAGTGGAGGAGTGGGGAATCAAACCCAGTTTTCCCAGATTAGAGTCCACACACTTAACCACTACACCAAACTGGTGAATTACACAGATCAGTTAAATTCAATAAACTAGTTAAGCACAAGGTTGCTGTCTTGTGTCTTCTTTGAATTGATGCCTGGGACAAACATGCCCTCATTAACCCCCTTATAAGTTCTGTTCTTTTTTGCCGTCATGTCATATCCGACTTGTGACAACCCAGTGGGGGTTTCAGGGCAAGAGATCTTCAGAGGTGGTTTTCCATTGCCTGCCTCTGTTTCATGACCATGGTATTCCTTAGATGTCTTCCATCTAAACAATAGCCAGTAGGGATGGGCATGAACTGGGAAAATGTGGTTCGTGTTAGTTTGCTGTTTGTGGCCAAAGCACAAAACAAACCATGAACCAAACTCAACTGGGAAGTTTGTTCATGAACTGAACTGAACTGGGAGGTTTTTCCGTGAACTGAACCGTTTTGTGGTTTGTGGCCCCACAAACCCCATTGAAAGGAACTGCAGTCCCTTTAACAGGGTTTGCTGAAAGCCCCCCAAAACAACTGAGCAATGGGGAGCAACCTGCTCCCTGCCACTCAAATGTTTTTGTGGCTTTCACAGGAAACAGAAAATAGGTTTTAAAGGGACTTGTAGTCCTTTTAAACCCCTGTGTGATGCTCTATCCATGAACTGACACAAGAAGAAGAAGAAAAGGAGGAGGAGGAGATTGGATTTATACCCCACCCTTCACTACCCAAAGGAGTCTCAGAGTAGCTTACAAACTCCTTTCCCCACAACAGCCACCCTGTGACGGAGGGGCTGAGAGAACTCTGACAGAAACTGCTCTTTTTCAAGAACAGCTCTGACAGAACTATGGCTTGCCCAAGGTCATCCAGCAGGTGCAAGTGGAGGAGTGGGCAATCAAACCCAGTTCTCCCAGAGATAGAGTCCGCGCACTTACCCACTGCACGAAACTGGCTCCCTTAACCACTACACCAAACCACCCAGAGCTGGATTAAAAGTTTGTAGAAGTTTGTGAAGGCAGAACGGTCACAAACGTCAGTTCACAAACCACGAACAGGGCAAAATGTGTGATGAATTTTGCTTTGGGGTTCAGCTTGTGCCCATCCCTACTAGCCAGGGCCAACCCTGCTTAGCTTCTGCAATCTGGTGAGATCCTGCTAGTCTGGAATATCTGGGTCAGAGCAACCTTATAAGTACCTCACTCAAATTCCCTTCATAGGGTGTATAAACAGGGACAAACTAGGTTGCCATTTATTGTCTTTGTCTGGATTTCTATGAGGACATGAATGGTGTGCTGAGCTGCCGTCTCTCCTGATTTCCCTGCCACTGACTGAACGCTGGGAATTGGGCTAGAGGTTTGGGGGCACCGCCTGTTAAATGCACTTAAATCACGTTCCTTGCCTTTCGTTTGGCAGAAGGCTTTTCACGCTTTTAGCCTTGTGCCTTTTTATTGAGTGCGGAAACAGAGTTTATAAATAGGCTCCACTCCTGCGTCGCTGTTGTGTTTCTTTGTGACAAAAAAAAATGTCATTTAGATCTGGTTTTACTAGAGTTTATAAACATGGTATATTCAGTTTTTTATCACCTCAGTCTTTTTATTGGCTCGGGAAGACAGCTGTCTGTCAGCTACTCCAGTTTTAATCACATTGTTTTATGGGGGGTTGTGTGCGGAGACCTTCTGTATATAAATAAACTTCGAATGGGCAAATCTCTTCTGAGTCTTGAGGTTCAGTTGGACGGCCGGCTCAGCCATGCCACAGTTCAAACTTGAGCATTCCAAAATGCTTCCACTCCACTGATTGGGGGGGGGGGGGGCAACTCAAAGAGAAAAGAGAATCGTAAGGTGGGAATTTCGATTGCTCCATTCCTCAGGTGATGGTGGTGGAGGAATAGGATGGAGGAGGAGGAGGAGGAAGAAGGAAAAAAAGGAGGAAGAGCAGGAGGAGGAGGGAGAGGAGGGAGAAGAAGAACAGGAGGAAGAAGAGGAGGAGGAGGGAGAGGGAGAAGGAGGAGGAAGAAGAGGAGGAGGAGCAGGAGGAGGAGGAGGAAGGGAAGGAGGAAGAAAAGGAAGAAGAGGAGGAGGAAGAAGAAGAAAAGGATGAAAAGGAAGGAGGAGGAGGAACAGCTGGAGGAGGTGGAAGAGGGAGAGGAGGAAGAAGAGGAGGAGGAGGAAGAGGAGAAGGAAGAAGAAGAGGAGGAGGAGGAAGAGGAGCAGGAGGGAGGAAGAGGAGCAGGAGGGAGGAAGAGGAGCAGGAGGAGGAGGGAGAGGGAGAAGGAGGAGGAAGAAGAGGAGGAGGAGCAGGAGGAGGGGGAGGAAGGGAAGGAGGAAGAAAAGGAAGAGGAAGAAGAGGAGGAGGAGGAAGAAGAAAAGGATGAAAAGGAAGGAGGAGGAGGAACAGCTGGAGGAGGTGGAAGAGGGAGAGGAGGAAGAAGAGGAGCAGGAGAAGGAGGGAGAGGGAGAAGGAGGAGAAGGAGGGGGAGGGAGAAGGAGTGGGAGTGGGAGGGGGGGGAGGAGGGAGGAGGAGGAGGAGGAATAAAAGGAAGAAAAGGAAGGAGGAGGAGGAACAGCAGGAGGAGGAGGGAGAGGGAGAGGAGGAAGAAGAGCAGGAGGAGGAAGAGGGAGAAGGAGGAGGAGGAGGAAGAGGAGGAGCAGGAGGAGGGGGAGGAAGGGAAGGAGGAGGAGGAAGAGGAGGAGGAGGAGGAAGAAGAAGAAGAACAGCAGAAAGAGGGAGAGGGAGGAGAAGAGGAGGAGGAGGAGGTTTGGTTTCATATCCCTCTTTTCTCTACTCGAAAGAGTCTCAAAGCAGCTTGCCATTGCCTTCCCTTCCTCTCCCTACCCTGCGAGGTAGGTGGGGCTGGGAGAGCTCTGAGAGAACTATGACTGATCCAATTTCACTCAACTGGCTTCATGTGGAGGAAGAGTGAGGTATGTGGGGCTGGGAGAGCTCCGAGAGAACTGTGACTGACCCAAGGTCACTCAGCTGGCTTCATGTGGAGGAAGAGTGGAGAATCAAACCCAGTTCTCCACAACAGAGTCTTCTGCTCTTAACCACTACACCACACTGGCTCTTTGAGAAGTGGGAGGGACAACTGAGGTGCCTCATGCTGCCCAGCCAATGGGAAAGAGCCACGGTTGCATTCCTTTTATCCTCCCCACAGCAACTGTTCCACCCACCTGCAGGGAGCATTAGAAGAGCCCTGCTGGATCAGACCAGTGGTCCACCTCATCCAGCACCCTTTTCATATGAAGGTGATCGTTGCCTAGGCTTTCTTACGGTGGAAGACACTTCTGCAAGTGGAGAAGGGCCCTGATTTTTGCTGGTTCCCACCTCCCACCACAGACTGCCACTGGAGAACATAAAGAGGTCCCTGATGGATCAGACCAGTGGTCCATCTAGTCCTGCATCTTGTCTCTCCCAGGGGCCAAGAGGTACTATGGAGGGCCTAAAAAGGTCAAAGAGGCTGAGGCCTTCCCCTGATGTTGCCTCCTGGCACTCACATCCAGCAGATTACTGCCTGTGATGGTAGTTTACCCTTGCAGGGCTAATCCTTCATAGTCTTAAAGTGGCCATTGGGTTGGAGATTCCCCCCCCAAAAAAAATTTATGTTGGGGGGAGATATCAAGTGGGCATAAGAGAAGAAGAAGAGATGGATTTATACCCCTCCCTTCTGTAGTGGGGAGAGGAAAGGAAGGAGATGGTAAGATGCTCTTCTTCTTCTTTTCTTCTTCTTCTTCTTCTCCTCCTCCTCTATCTTCCTCCTCCTCCTCTTCTACCAGCAGCAGGAGGGACCGTGACTCAGTCATAAAACATCTCTGTGGCATGCAGAAAGTCCCAGGTTCAATCCCCGGCATCCTCAGTTAAAAAAGATTGGGAAAGGCGATGTGAAAGACCTCCACCTGAGACCTCGGAGTAGATCCATGCTGAGTGTGATGTACCGATGGTCTGATTCAGCATGGAGCAATTTCTGGTTTTTAAGGCGGCACAATGGGATATCTGGGAGATATAAATAGGTGCAAATCCCATCACTGGCCACATCTGATTGAACCTTTCAAACAGTGGCACTCTAAGAAGCCTCGGTAGGACCAGTTGCAGGTTTTGAGGGTCCCTGGGTGCAAAGTTCCCAGGCTGCCCTCTCTCCTACCCACCCCTGGGCCCCACACATGCCCTCCTCGTTGGAGTGAGCAACTCAGCATGCCTGGACATTTGGGGGCACTACATCACTCTGAAAGTGAATTGGTGCTATCTCCTTGAATGAGATGCCTCTCTTGGTCTTAACCTGGGAGCTCCCCTCTGACCCCTATCCTCTATCTTGCTTTGTCGTCTCCCTCTCTACACATGGCCTTCCATGGACACACATGTCCCTGCAGATCTATCCTGGAGAGACAATGCCCTCATACTCCTACACACATGATGCCAGATTAGGGTTCTCTCTCTCTCTCCTTTTGACTGCAACCTGAATGTGAACTGGCTCTATTTTAATAAATATAAGTTTTGATCTTTTTGCAATATACTAGAAGAAAAAGAAGAAGAAGAGGAGGAGGAGGAGGAGGAGGAGGAGGAGGAAGAGGAAGAGGTGGAGGAGGAAGAGGTGGAGGAGGAAGAGGTGGAGGAGGAGGAGGAGGAGGAGATTGGATTTATACCCCGCCCTTCACTACCCAAAGGAGTCTCAGAGCGGCTCACAAACTCCTTTCCCTTCCCCTCCCCACAATGTTCCCTCTAAACTGTGGAGTCTTGTGAGCAAAAAGTTCTACTTTGTGAGCTACTGGCATTAAAGTTGTGAGCGATCAATTTGGCTACTGCATAAATTAGTTTGCTCTGGAGCGATCCTTCCTGAGCTAAGACAGAAGTCTGTGAGCTGGAGGCTAAAAAACTGTGAGCTAGCTCACACTAACTCAGCTTAGAGGGAACACTGCCTGTGAGGCAGGTGGGCCTGAGAGAGCTCTTTCGAGAACTGCTCTTGAGAGAACAGCTCTGAGAGAACTTGTGACCAACCCAATGCCATGCCAGCAGCTGCATGTGGAGGAGTGGGGAATCAATCCCGGTTCTCCCAGATTAGAGCCCGCACTCCTAACCACTAAACCAAACAGGCTCTTGGGAGATTTATTTACTGCACTCAGTACCATACTTCCATGACTGGGCACAACTTTGCTATATGAACCAAGTGTCCCGATACTCCTTCCGTTCCCACTACCCACCTGCTGGTGTGTCCTACCCCTACCTTCTTGTGAGCTCTCCCGCTGCCCATAATCCCCACTGTCTTCAGCCATTTTCTCAGGGATCTGGGCAACTAGTGTAGCCGGGAGTGCTATCGAATAAGTGAGCGATGGTGGGAAGTCCATAGCAGTGCACCTTGCCAGGAGCCCTGGGTCTTACTATCTGCCCTACCTTCAAATATGCTAATACCAGCCCTGAGTCTTGGGGTTCATTTGTGCAGTGAAATGGGGCTACTAAACCTTCCAGATTTCCCCTTTCTCTCACCTTTCTAGGGGGCACCTGCCTTGGCTGCACTGAGAAAGCAGCTCAGCAGGAGGTTACGAACAGACCGACCGACTCACCACCATGCCGATCATTATTGTAGAAGACCCTCCCGTCTTTCCAATGAGCCCTCAATCATTCTGTGCAGTGACCTGGGGCTACTAAACCTCCCAGACTCCATCAATGACTTCCCCTTTCTCTCACCTTTCTAGGGGGCACCTGCCTTGGCTGCACTGAGAAAGCAGCTCAGCAGGAGGTTACGAACAGACCGACCGACTCACCACCATGCCGATCATTATTGTAGAAGACCCTCCCGTCTTTCCAATGAGCCCTCAATCATTCTGTGCAGTGACCTGGGGCTACTAAACCTCCCAGACTCCATCAATGACTTCCCCTTTCTCTCACCTTTCTAGGGGGCACCTGCCTTGGCTGCACTGAGAAAGCAGCTCAGCAGGAGGTTACGAACAGACCGACCGACTCACCACCATGCCGATCATTATTGTAGAAGACCCTCCCGTCTTTCCAATTAGTCCTCGATCATTCCGTTTTTCGGTACGGCTGTTTCTGCCTCCTTCCCCCCCCTCTCATCTTTGCACAGATGTGCACTCACAACACAGGCACGCAAACACACATACACATAATGGGCAGAAGGGTGTGTGTGTGTGGGGGGAAAGCCATTTTCTGCCGTAAGATGAACGACAATATTAAAGAAACTGAAAACTACATTTTTGAAAATTGTTTCCTTTCCGGCCAGCCTCCTTCTGCCTATGGAGAATCAATACGCCAGAAGAGGATCGCCTTAAACATTAATATTAGAGAACAAAAATTCATTCCTGATGGATTGACGGGTGCATTTTCTTAAGGCCAAGCCGTAATGAACGCGGCAACTTTCCCTTCCTCCCCGCGATTCTGCCTCGCTCCCCCCCTACCTCTTGCCCCCACGGAGATTGCAGTGAATAATTGGATCCTGCTAGCCTGTACACAGAACCATCTATTATTAGGCAGGAAGACTCCACAGAAGGCTCGGTGCCCTCAACCCCGTAATGGTAAGGGGAAATCAGAAGAAGAGAAATGCTGCTTTCTTGCTCTAAGGCCCTGGATCCTGAGTCAATCAAGAGAAAGGTTGGCGGATGGTGATGCAGGCTAATAATTCCTCCGGGAGCGTCGCTGCCTTGACTGCAAAGACCCCTAACAGGCCCGGCTTAAAAGCAAATCCTTGTAACCCCGTAATTTTGACATGGAGGTTTACATCATGCCATGCTTGTTTCCCCCCCTCCCCAAAGAAGCCATCGTCAGCCTGGGCTTCACAGGTAGTTCTGATGGGGGGGTTGTAGGCCAGCTTCGGTGCACTCGTTAGTCATCCCGTCACCTCCGGCGATCCGTTCTATTTCGGACGGCAATTAGCAAGCGCCAGCCGGATTTCCTAGAGGAACTGGGCAGCCGCCGTGCCATCTGACCAGTGGCCAATTTAGAAGCGATGCTGGGGTGGTGGATGAGATTCGCCTGGTCCGCGAGCATCGTGCGGAAACCTGGGGCTGATTCCATGGCGGTGCATGCTCACCTCTGTGATAGTACTGCTTATACATACAGATGAAGGATGCACATTCAATGCTAGGGATTCGGCCCATTTCAGGCCTGACATGTTTGGTAGTCGAGCTTACCATCTGCAGTTGTCCAGATCAGATGGTAGGCATAAGAACACAAGAGAAGCCAATGTTGGATTCAGGCCAATGGCCCATCCAGTCCAACACTGTCACACAGTGGCCAAAAGGACCAGGTGCCATCTGGAGGTCCAGCAGTGGGGCCAGGACACTAGAAGCCCCCCCATTGTTGCCCCCCCAGCACCAGGAAAACAGAGCATCACTTGCCCCAGACTGAGAGTTCCTATCTGTACCTTGTGGCTAATAGCCACTGATGGACCTCTGCTCCATATGCTTATTTGATTCCCTCTTGAAGCTGTCCAGGTGTGTAGCTGCCACCACCTCCTGTGGCAGTGAATTCCATGTGTTAATCGCTCTTTGGGTGAAGAAGGGCTTCCTTTTATCTGTTCTAACCCGACTGCTCAGTAATTTCATGGAGTGCCCACGAGTTCTTGTCTTGTGAGAAAGGGAGAAAAGGACTTCTTTCTCTGCCTGCTGTATCCCATGCATCATCTTATAACAGATTGACCAGTCTCTTTGGTCCAGCGCCAAACGACTTAAATGCCTACTGAACAGGTTTGCATTTGTGGTGGTGGGAAATGTCATCAAGTTGCAGTTGACTTATGGTGACCCTGTAAGGTTTTCAAGACAAGAGATTAACCGGGATGGTTCGGCATTGCTGGCCTCTACATAGCAACACCGGACTTCCTTGATGATCTCCCATCCAAGGACTAACTGGGGCCAGCCCTGCTTAGCTTCCAAGATCTGAAGAGATCAGGCTAGCTTGGACCATCCAGGGCAGGGCAGGTTTGCACTGGGTTTCTGCAAAACCGTATGCGTGGCTGACATAGCCATTGATAGGTTTCTCCTCCATGAAGCTATCTAATCCCATTCTGAAGCTGTTTATTCCTGTGGCCATCACTTCATTTGCTCATCAGCTAAACCCTTATGGTGAGAATCCTGATGCAATCCTCTGTATAATCCCATCAAGCTTGCTTTTTTTTTTCCTTGCAGTGTTTTTGTTGGAGTGAGTGAGTGAGTCAGTGGAGATTGGGGGCCACAACATCTGCCTAGGTGTGTATAGATGTTATCTCCTTGAATGGGATGCCTCTGTTTGTCTTAACCTGGGCGCTGCCCTCTGATTCCTCTTCTTTCTCCCTTTGTCCTCTCCCACTCCTCACATGGCCTTCCATGGAGACACATGTCTCTGCAGGTCTCTCCTCGAGAGACAATGCCCTCATACTCCCACACATTTGATGCTGGACAAGCTGGCCATTTGGGATGGGGAAAATATTTTATTTATTTATTTATTTATTTATTTATTTATTTATTTATACCCCGCCCTCCCCAATGGGCTCAGGGCGGCTTACAGAGGCAAGGCAGAACCTTTCC
>NW_015168107.1:211884-263987 GCF_001447785.1 Gekko japonicus
GGAAGAGCTCCGTCTTGCAGGCCCTGCAGAACTGCATAAGGTCCCGCAGGGCCCAGATCTCCCCTGGGAGCTCATTCCACCAGGTAGGAGCCGCCACCGAAAAAGCCCTGGCCCTAGTAGCAGTTAATTTGGTGTCCTTGGGGCCCGGGATAGCTAACAAATTTTGGGCCCCCGACCGTAGTGCTCTTGGGGGAACATATGGGGAAAGGCGGTCCCTCAGGTAGGCTGGACCCTGACTCTTTAGATAAGGCCTTTTTTCTCTTCTTTTGACTGCAACCTGAATATTATTTATTAACCAGAGCCCTTTGGGGGTGGGCGGGGTTAAAATCCCATGTAGTAGTAGTAGTAGTAGTAGTAGTAGTAGTAGTAGTAGTAGTAGTAGTAGTAATAATAATAATAATAATAATAATAATATTATAAGCTGGATCTACTTGAATAAATGTAAATTCACCTCTTTTGCAATATACTTCTTTGGAGACTTATTTGCAGCTACTCAGTCTCATGCTTCTATGAATGGGCGAACTCTGCTTTATTAACCAAATGTCCCAATACCAAGTAAGGCCTGAAATTCTTCTGGAATTACAACTGACCTCCAGACTGTAGAGTTCAGTTCCCATGCTTTGTCCTCTCACCTCCATCACATGGCCTTCCATGGGCACACATGTCCCTGCAGGTTTCTCCTGTAGAGACAGCGCCCTCATCCTCCCACACACATGATGCCGGACAAACTGGCCATTTGGAATAGGGAAAGTCCTCTGGCCATTTGGAATAGGGAAATTCCCTATTTGGAATAGGGAAAGTCCTCTCTTCTTTTGACTGCAGCCTGAATATGAATGAGATCTACTTGAATAAAGGTAAGTTTACTTTCTTTGCAATATGCTTCTTGGGAGATCTGTTTACAGCACTCAGTATCACGCTTCTGTGACTGGGCAAAGTCCTGCTATTTATTTATTTATTTATTTATTTATTTATTTATTTATTCATTCATTCATTCATTCATTCCTTCGATTTGATATACAGCCCTAACCCCCGTAGGGGTCTCTGGGCGGTTTACATGGGAGAGGTGCTAATCACTTTTATACCCTAACTTAGCCCACATTGTTCTTGGGGGTGGGACTGCCTACCGCCACCCAGGTGGAGGCTGATGTCTCCTTTGGTCCGGCTTGGCTCCATTCCCGGCGGTCTACTGGCTGGTTGTATGTTTTTTTTCTTCTGGCGCTCAGGTGGTCAGGCACAGAGTCAAAGTTCCTCCTCCGGCCGGCTGCGTCCTTCAGGCTCCGCCGCACCCATGGATGACGTCACCGCACGCCTCCGCTTCCGCTGAACGACAGCCACCTGCTGTTTCTGCCGTTGGCCACCAGGGATTGCTCCTCCGGTCCCGCTGCTGCTGCTTGCTGCTGCCGCGTCGCTACACCACGTCACCTCCACCGCCGGTACTCTGCTGCAGCCAATGTCCTGCTGCTGCCATTGCCATTGCCGCCGCCGTCACCGTTGGCGTCGCCTTCCTCCACACACCTCATCAGAGGAGGGTGACCCCCACCCTTCTAAGGGTAGGTACCTATTTATCTACTCGTATTATAGTTACTTCTACTTTCGAACCGCTGGGTGGGCGGGAGCTAGGACTAGGGTCGAGAGCTCACCTCGACCGCGGTGGGTCTCGAACAGCCATAGTGGCTGTTCAAGTGTTGTTAAAGTGGGCGTTTTACCGCCTGCACCACCGCTCCCTATATTAACCAAGTATCCCAAAGTTTTATCAATGAATTTGAGTGCTTATCAATGTATGGTTGCCCACTGGTGCTGTGGCAACCTGCATGTGCTCCAGTCCTGGAGTGAATTTTAGAAACATTCCCAAACAAGAATTCAGAAGGAAAACAACAACAGCAAGCAACAACAACAACAACATAGCACAGGGTAGAGTTTAAGAACTGTAAACCTACAAACCTTAGGCAAGTTGTCATGGAAGTAAGCTGTAGTGAAATTAATGGCATTTACTTCCAAGTGAACATGCATAAAGGAGCTGCGGTGGCTCAAGTGGTTAAGACGCTGAACTGCAGGCTGTGGAAGGTCGGTAGTTCAGCAGTTCGAGACCCGAGTTGCCGCATGATGGAGTGAGCTCCATCTCTAGTTCCAGCTCCTCAAAAATTTTCTCCCAAGCTAAAGCTAACTTTCAGCTACATAGTGCATAAGGTCTTGTCAGAACTATGGCTTGCCCAAGGTCATCCAGCAGCTGCACGTGGAGGAATGGGGAATCAAACCCGGTTCTCCCAGATTAGAGTCCGCACTCCTAACCACTACACCAAACTGGCTGACTAATGACCCTCCCCACACCCTATGGATTTAGGAACAATGGATTTCCTAAGAAACTCTGGACTAATCTCATTAAGAGGCAGCCTCACTTCTCCTTACTCATTTACCCTTAATTTAGAAACAATTAACACTTTTTCACAGCCTGGTAGCTTTTCTCATGTGTTAATTGTGAGTCATCAAGAAACATTTACACCTTTAGTCTACCTCAGGAATTCTCATCAAACCTTTCCCAAATCATTGTTTACACCCTACAAAACTCATCAAGGTATTGTTTTGGCGTCATACATGTCAGCCATAGCCCCAGGGAAATTTTGGCTATAACTGTAGCATGCTGATCCACAGCAGGGTGTGTGTGTTCTTGGCCGCACCCCTGCTTTGTGGTCGTCTTCTCTCTGTGAAATGCTGGATGTTTTGCTGCTGCTTCCATGGACCTGGTAATTATAGCCCTTTTCTCCTCAACTAGGGGGGAAGAGAAGGATCATCATTATGGGTGAATCCCTGAGATGGGTGAAGATAACCACTCTTTCAGGTACCTGGAGCTTCTCAACTGAAAATAAAAAAAACATCCATATAAGGAAGAAGTGACTGGACTAATGTTTACAAGACCCTATGGACTCCAAGCAATGCTCCCTCTAAGCTGTGGAGTTTTGTGAGCAAAAAATCTACTTTGTGAGCTTATTCCTGTCCAGCGCGAGCTGTGCTAAACTAACGCTCTCTAGGCGTGAGACAACACACGACTACTGAGGAGAGCTTAAATCGTCTTTATTTAACTTCACACGCATTCAGAGAATCATTTACGCACAATCGAGCTGATATCTGGGTGGAAAGTTACATCTTGTGACCTAGGTCAATTCTATCGCCGTGGTGAGAGAAGAGATGGGCTTCCCCTCTCCTTGCAGTAAGGGTTGATGGACAAAGAAATGGAAAATAACAATAAAAACTCCTATCTTTGCGCCTCTGAGCTCAGGAAATTACTCTTAATGAGCCAGTCAGAGGGAAGCTTCTGGGATCCCTAACTGTGGACTCCAATTCCCAGGGTGCAACTCAGGGGACATTTCGTAGAAAAAGAGCTAGGGGGACTAATTAGCATAACTCATTAGCATATGCCACACCCCCTGACATCACCGGAAGTGTGTCCTCCCCACAGCCGGCGGCGACCTCCAGCGGGCACCAGCAGGGAGCTCCAGGCCCCGCCCTCCCGCACCTCACCCGGGGGGATGGCGTCCCCCCGCGTCCCCCCCAATGACCCCTGGTGCAACTACTCTTAAAGATACATTAAAGCTGGCTGGGGCAGCACAGAGCTAATGGCATTAAAGTTGTGAGCGAGCGATTTGACTACTTCATAAATGAGTTTGCTCTGGAGCCCTCCTTCCTAACCTAAGACAAACATGTGTGAGCCAGAGGTTAAAAAACTGTGAGCTAGCTCACATTAACTCAACTTAGAGGGAACACTGAGGGCATCAGAGCATGACACATTAAGCAAACCATACCCAGCAGGATAGACCACAGACCCTATAATGTATCCAGGTAACTTTGTGAATCGTTTTGTACAGTGCTGCACTATTATCTGCATTAAAAAGCCCTCTTGAAAAATTCAGTTACCCAAAGTTCGTGGCGAACCAGGAGAACGAAGCTGCCCTGTTTTGCTCGGGCAGGGTGTTCCACAAGGTGGGGGGCTGCAAGAGAGAAGGCATGTGCGTGGGCAGTTGTTGATTTATTTTGCCCATTTGCAGGTTGGCACCCACTGAAGACCCCGCTCAGATGAGCTAAGCTGGCAGGGCGGAGCATAAACGGGAAAGCCGGCCTCACAGATATGAAGGTCCAAGGACAGGAGGGGCTTCGTATGTGATAGCCAGTGGCAGATGGGCATATATAAACTATCAGTGTTTCTTTTTGGCAGCATTTTATTGTTTGCAAGCATGCGCTTCAACACAACGCTGGAGAAAAACGCACAGGAGGCACTGAACGCAAAGCATGCATGCTGTACAAAATTTAGATTCTTTTTTTTTTAAGGAGGCAGTGGAGGGTTCTTAATGCATCAGCCGTGCTTCCAAAGCGATGCCGGGTAATTCAGGACTCCAACATCCAGGGAGAAATTTGGATAACAAGCATTTCAGAAGAATCCCTATTCTAGGGATAATTTCAAATGGCTCATCCTTGTGTCTTTGACCTCAAAAATTTGCTTTTTGAATGTCGTTTCTCCCTGGAGTTCATCGAACCGACGAACCCACGATATTTATGCACGTGACATTTCCAGTTTCCTCACACCAAATTCTTGCAATGAAACTTGCTCATTTTCCGACATGCTTTGAGCATCCGCGAATCAATATTATACAGTGTGTGTACAGTATATTTATGAATGATGCATATTGTATGCATGAGTGACATATACATTGCCCACGGAATCAGTGCAATGCGCAAAGATAGCACAAACAAAAAAAAAGCAGAGAATGAAGACCATTAAAAAAATCTAAATGAAAATAGACAGACATGAGAAAGGCAATCATGTGTTTCATCTCTCCCCTGTTCAGCAGTGATCTTTTTTTTCTGGCACAAGGATTAAGTGGTATCTAACTGCTTTTAAAGGTAGGGCCAGCAAAGACAGGGGAAAGGCGGCCACTTTAACAGGCCCTCGAGTGGATTGAAGTGTGCGCGTGGAAAACAAATCAAAATGAAAAGCCGTTTAATACCCCCCTCCCCTTTTTGCAAAAGAAGTCGAAGCTGCAGGTATCACTTTATTACCACTAATTCAAAAGCTGTTCCTAATAATTTTTTTAAAAGCATTTCCATATAATACATCTGTTCTGTTAAAATTTATAATTGCATTTCATTACGGCGGGGGAATACGGGTAATGACTATCAGATAAAAAGCACTTTGTTTTGTCAGGTTGGAATTGGTTTGTTTCCCGGCACATCACCCTTTGTTTAAAGCTTCTGAAGCAATCTGCTCCATCTCTTCCAGGGAGGGAGTGGCCATTCAACTTCCCAGGAGGGCTACTGGAGGACAGCAGCAAACAGATCCAAGTCTCAGCCAGTTTGGTGTAGCGGTTAAGAGCACGAACTCTAATCTGAGAGAACTGGGTTTGATTCCCCGCTCCTCCACATGCAGCTGCTGGAGTGACCCTGGGTCACTTACAAGTTTTCTCAGAGCTGTTCTCTCAGAAGCAGTTCTCGAAAGAGCTCTCTCAGCCCCAACGACCTCACAGGGTGTCTGTGGAGAGGAGATTGTAAGCCGCTCTACGACCAGTGTTCCCTCTAAACTGAGTTAGTGTGAGCTAGCTCACAGTTTTTTAGCCTCTGGCTCACAGATTTTTGTCTTAGCTCAGGAAGGAGGGCTCCAGCGCAAACTGATTTATGTAGGAGCCAAATTGCTTGCTCACAACTTTAATGCCGGTAGCTTAAAAAGTAGATTTTTGCTCACAAGACTCCACAGCTTAGAGGGAACATTGTCTACGACTCCATTCGGGTCATGAAGGGCAGGGTATAAATTATTTATTTATTTATTATTTATTATTTTAGATTTATATCCCACCTTGCCTGCCATGCAGGCTCAAGGCGGCATACATGGGATAAAATGCAATAATCTAATATAAATACGTAACAATAAAATCCAAGCCGTGGTACGCATAAAGTACGATCAGTGCAGATGGCGTTTCCTAAAGTGGGCTGATATAGGTGGGCCGGTGTCCAGTCATCTTATTGACTGTAGCATAGCTTAAGGGCCTTGCTGGTTATTTTGCTTGTTCCTCAGTGACATCCCCTCATTGAAGGCCTGGTGGAAGAGCTCCATTTTACAGGCCCTGTGAAGCTGTAACAGGTCCCGCAGGGCCCTAGTGTCTTCCGGGAGCTCGTTCCACCAGTATGGGGCCACCACTGAGAAGGCCTAGGCCCTGGTGATGGCCAGTTTAGCATCTTTTGGACCAGGAACACTCAGGCAATTTTGGGGCCCCGACCTCAGTGCTCTCTGGGGGACATGCGGGGAAAGGCGGTCCCTCAGGTAGACAGGCCCCCGATCATATAGGGCTTTAAAGGTCAAAACCAGCACCTTGAAGTGAATCCAGTACGCTATTGACAGCCAGCGCAGTGCCTTCAGTACAGGTGTGATGTGCTCTCGTATAGAGAGACCTGGCTGCTGCATTTTGCACCAGCTGCAGCTTCCAGATTTGGGACAAGGGCAGCCCCATGTAGAGAGCGTTGCAGTAGTCCAATCTCGAGGTCCATTCTTTTCATCTTCTCTCCAGTGGTTCAGCCAGCCCCACAGCGACCACCTGGTTCAGATCCTTCAATGCCTAAAGCCGTCATTTTCAGCTCACCTGCTGCCTCCACCAGTATGGCTGCCAATCACCAGTGATGCAGGAATTGGCAATGGGGGAGCCAATGTTTTTTGTGGGTGCAGCTGGCTGAGTTTGAGCTGAGTAACTCCTAGCTCATAGCACCCCAAGGACAGCTCCGCATCAGGCCAGTAGCCAGGATTTTGTGACTTGTGGGACAATTTTTTTTTTCTGGTGGGGCTGAAGTTCTCAGTGCAGAAGGAAAAGCCATTTAGCCAATGGAAAGCTGTTACCAGGATAGATCTCTAAATTGCAAGCTGTCAACCACTTTTGATTTCTGTTTTTAGCTGCTGCAACTTAATGGCTTCTACCAGCCTAAGCAACCATTCTGAAAACAAGCCGGCAGGTGGGAGTGATGACTTCTATAGTCAGGAAAGCTAACTCTTAGGCAGACAAACTCTCTTAAAGGAGACCAGTTTCTTGACACAGAGTTAGAAGGGATCCTAGAGGTCACCTACTCCAACCCCTTGATCAGTGCGGGAATTAGTCAAATCCAGCACCCCACTCTGCTTAAAGGAGTGCACACCTTTAATATTTTCTTTTTTAAAAGAATGATTGGGGGAAAAGCATTTACAGGAGAAATTCTTGTGTGTCTTTAAGAGAGGGGGCGGAGCCCCACTATGGCTATGGACCTGCTCAGCATGCCTTTGTGTCACCTGCCTGGAATTATGATTAATGTGTAGAACAAAGAGATCACTTCCCTTGGAGAGCTTATTACTAATCGATATGAAAAGACCTCAGCCTGAGACCTTGGAGAGCCGTCGCCAGTCTGAGTAGACAGTATTGACCTTGATGTAACTATGGTCTGATTCGGTAGAAGGCAGTGTGCTGGGGAGGGCTGCAGCTCAGTGGCAGAGCACTACTCAGTGGCAGAGCAGAAAGTCCCTGGCTCAATCCCCGGTATCTCCAGTTAAAAGGACCAGGCAGTAGGTGATGTGAAAGACTCATCCTGAGACCCTGGAGAGCTATAAAGAGGGGCTGTGGCTCAGTGGAAGAGCCTCTGCCTGGCATGCAGAAGGTCCCAGGTTCGATCCCTGGCATCTCCAGTTAAAAGGACCAGGCAATAGGTGATGGGAAAGACCTCTGCCTGAGACCCTGGAGAGCTATAAAGAGGGGCTGTGGCTCAGTGGGAGAGCCTCTGCCTGGCATGCAGAAGGTCCCAGGTTTGATCCCTGGCATCTCCAGTTAAAAGGACAAGGCAGTAGGTGATGGGAAAGACCCCAGCCTGAGACCCTGGAGAGCTGTAAAGAAGGGTTGTGGCTCAGTGGAAGAGCCTCTGCCTGGCATGCAGAAGGTCCAAGGTTCAATCCCCGGCATCTCCTGTTAAAAAGGACCAGGCAGTAGGTGATGTGGAAGACCTCCACCTGAGACCCTGGAGAGCTGTCAAGAGGGGCTGTGGCTCAGTGGAAGAGCCTCTGCTTGACAGGCAGAAGGTCCCAGGTTCGATCCCCGGCATCTCCAGTTAAAAGGACAGTAGGTGATGTGGAAGACCTCCGCCTGAGACCCTGGAGAGCTGTAAAGAGGGGCTGTGACTCAGTGGAAGAGCCTCTGCTTGGCATGCTGAAGGTCTCAGGTTCAGTCCCCGGCATCTCCAGTTAAAAGGACCAGGCAGCAGGTGATGGGAAAGACCTCTGTCTGAGACCCGGAGAGCTGCTGCCAGTTTGAGTAGACAATACTGACCTTGAGGGACCGATGGTCTGTTTCAGTCGAAGGTGGCTTCTTGTGGGTTCACTTATGGAGAAGGCCCGGAAAGTCGACAGCTACTCAGCATACCCTGCTCTTGTTCCTCTACAGTAGATATAAAACATTTCCTTGTTCTTTCTCTCTCTCTCTCCCTTCCCTCTACCGTTACCAAAAACAATAATGATTATAAGCATCACTTTAAAAGCATGCCACGGTACCGACCACTGAGGCGCAATACATCATCCTCAACTCCACCGTACTCGTTTATGGTGAAGCATTTGATATTAATGTTTCCATTGCTTATCACAGACACTGGCATTATAAGTGCTTAAGTCAACTTGGCTGGGTTATTTATTAGGACTGGTTTCGCTGCCATTTCCTTAAATGAAACGTCTTCTCCCCACCGTTCCGGCAGACAGCTTCTCCTCCCGTTGCTCCCGGGTAGTCGTCCGTCTCTATCCATCGTTCACTTACTACGGGGCTAAAGGCGAGCCATGGAATACTATGATACTTATTGTGTTACTTGCCTTTAATTGTGTTTATAAAGGAGATACTTTGGGCCTCCCTGTCCCACTGAGAAGAAGACAAATTAGTTTTTATACTCTGCTTTTCTCTACCCTAAGGACTCTCGAAGCGGCTTACAATCACCTTTCCTTTCCTCTCTCCACAACAGGCACCTTGTGAGGTAGGTGGGGCTGAGAGAGTTCCAAGAGAACTGGGACTGGCCCAATGAGAACTGGGTTTGATCCCCCAGTCCTTCACATGCAGCCAGCTGGATGACTTTGGGCAAGCCGCAGTTCTCTCAGAGCTGTTCTCTCAAGAGCAGTTCTCAAAGAGCTCTCTCAACCACACCTACCTCACAGGGTGTCTTTTGCGGGGAGAGGGAGGGAAGGAGATTGTAAGCCGTTCTGAGACTCTGAGTGAAGGGTGGGGTATGAATCCAATCTCTTCCTCTTCTTCTTATCCTTCTCCTTCTTCGTCCTTCTCATCCTCCTTCTCCTCGTCCTTCTTTTTCTTCCTCCTCCTCCTCCTCCTCTTCTTCTTCTGTGTAGTGGTTAAGTTTGGTGTAGTGGTTAAGTGCACGGACTTTAATCTGGGAGAACCGGGTTTGATTCCCCACTCCTCCACTTGCACCTGGCTGGGTGACCTTGGGCAAGCCGTAGCTCTGACAAGAGCTGTTCTTGAAAAAGAGCAGTTTCTGTCAGAGCTCTCTCAGCCCCACCTGCCTCACAGGGTGTCTGTTGTGGGGAGGGAAAGGGAAAAGGAGTTTGTAAGCCGCTCTGAGAAACCTTCAGGTAGTGAAGGGCGGGGTAAAAATCCAATGTCCTCCTCCTCCTCCTTCTCTTCTTGTTCTTCTTCTTCTTCTTCCTCTTCTTCTTCTTCTTCCTCTTCCTCTTTTTCCTCTTCCTCTTCTTCTTCCTCTTCTTCTTCCTCTTCTTCTTCTTCCTCCTCTTCTTCTTCCTCTTCTTCTTCTTCTTCTTCTTCTTCTTCCTCTTCCTCTTCTTCCTCTTCTTCTTCCTCTTCCTCTTCTTCCTCTTCCTCTTCCTTTTCTTCTTCCTCTCCCTCTTCTTCTTCCTCTTCCTCCTCTTCCTCTTCCTCTTCCTCCTCTTCCTCTTCTTCTTCCTCCTCTTCCTCCTCTTCCTCCTCCTCTTCTTCCTCTTCCCCCCACACTGGCTCTCTGTATGGTTATATATAATGAGATTTGAAAAGGCAGTAGGCTTACGTATAGATATAGATGTATAGAAAAGACAGTGTAGTTATATATAGTTACATTGGAGTCTGGTAGCACCACAGAGACCAACAAGATTTTTGGGATACGAGCTTTTGAGCGTCAAAGTTCCCTTCTTCCCCGTATCTGATGAAGGGAGTGTTGACTCTTGAAAGCTTATGCCCTTAAAATCTTGATTTGAGTCCAGTAGCACCTTAGAGATGAACACGATTTTCAGGGTATGACCTTTTGGGAGTCAACACTTGCTTCATTAGATACAAGTGGGAATGGAGATCTCTCAGTCCTCATATCCATCCCCACTTGTATCTGACAAAGGGGTCTTTGACTTTCAAACGCTCACCTCCTCCCCCATCTCGTCGGTCTCTAAGCTGCTACTGGTCTCGAATCTAGCTGTCCTACCCTAGACCAAGATGGCTACCCTCTGAAGCTATCCTTGTGGGTTATGCACTGAACCAATCAGGAAGAAGCTTCCGGGTTGGGCCACTGGCCTGTGCCACGTTGTCACATTGGAGACATGTGCCGATGGGAAATTATAGTGGTATCTAATGAGCAAAAAAGTCTGGAGTCGGTGGAATTTCCCCTCCGGGGGGGTGGGGACTTCCCTCCAGCACAAGGAGATTTGTAACAACAGAGAAGGATTCTTGGGCTGATGGAAGGCTCCCAACACTAGCGGTAAAAAGGGGGGGATCTGTAGGACCCAACTCACTATCTATGCCTCTGATGGTCCCACATTTCAATCACTTGCTATGTGTTACGTATTAACCGTGGACTACACACGCGGTCGGGTTAGCACGTGGTCATGTGCTAGGGCTAAGCTTCGCTCAAAAGACAATAGCCAGCTTGGATCCTAATACGGACCAATCGGCCACCCCGGATCCAGGAGTGGACCTATGGGTGTTAGCAGGGGTCATTTTGTAGAAAAAGAGGTGCAGGAGCTCATTAGCACAACTCATTAGCATAACTTATTTGCATATTCCACACCTCCTGACATCACCGGAAGTGTGTCAGAAGGCAACACCCACCGCTCAGGCTCCACTGGACTGTTGTGGATTGCTAGCTATTGGGAGGGGGGGAAATGTGCAGATCAGTCCTTGCCGAAGAGGGAGAGCTTATACCTGAATAAAACTTGGTCTTAAAGATGTCACTGGACTGTTTTGGACCGGGCGGCCGGGGGGAGCTCTGCAACTTACCTGGCTGCTTCTTGCTCTGACTGAGGGCTGCTGGGAGCAGGGGGCAGGGCTTGTTGCATGTGCCCGCCCCCTGGGCTCTTTACTGCCGGAGCTCCACTCCTGTCCGCTCCTGCAGGAAATGACCCCTGGGTGTTAGTACACTGTAAATAGCCAATCATGGGTTATGGGGTGTGTGTGTGGGGAGTTTGGAGATTTAAGCAGGACTCCAATCCTGCCATTGTATCTTGTACCTTGGAGCTGATTCACTTAGAATGCATCCGAACCCAGTACATTTCACTATGTCAAGAAGTATTTCCTTTTGTCCATCCTGAATTCCAGTTTTCTTTCCTGCTCTGAATACTTCCTCCCAGTTCAGTGAGCTCCCCCTCCCTGACAGTCTTGAAGCAGCGGCTGGACAAACCCTTGTCAGGGATGCTCTAGGCCAGTGATGGCGAACCTGTTAGAGACCGAGTGCCCAAACTGCGACCCAAAACCCACTTATTCATCGCAAAGTGCCAACACGGCAATTTAACCTGAATACTGAGGTTTTACTTTAGAAAAAAAACACTCGTACATTAACTTAAGATGATCCAATCAAAGTAAGGAAAGCAATCCCAAATTATTTGGCAGATAATTCGACACTTTAATGATGGTCTGGGCCTGGCTGGGGCGATGGCACGCGTGCCCACAGAGAGGGCTCTGAGTGCCGCCTCTGGCACGCGGGCCATAGGTTTGCCACCCTTGCTCTAGGCTGATCCTGCATTGAGCAGGGGGTGGAACTCGATGGCCTGTCTGGCCCCTTCCAAGTCTGTGTGATTCTATGATTCCACCGGGCCAGTCCTCCCTTTCTTGCATGTACCGCTCTGCTTAAAGAACGTCTCTGCCGCTGACTGTCCCTTCTCCACTAGTCCACTGTCTTGCACAGAGAGAAATGTTTGTCCATCAGCATACACAAGACAGAGACTAGGGCAGCGGTCCCCCGTGGGGTGCCAATGGGTGCACTGCTATGGTACTCTCTGGCACCTTTCCTGGTACCTGCCAAGTGTTTTTAGAAAGCCCACCACAATGTTTCAGAATTCCAAAAATGCCTGCAGTTTCAAAAACGGTCGACGACCCCTAGAGTAGGTTATGTTCTAAAAGGGCACTTCAGCCTCATCCCCCCCCCTACTCCAATAGGAGAGGAGGGCTCCCTTTATGTACCTTGACTGAAAGAGTAATGAACACCTGGAATTCACTGCCACGGGAAGTGGTGGTGGCTACAGGCATACACAACTTCAAGAGGGGATTGGATAAACATATGGAGCAGAGGTTAGGACGCTGAGCTGCAAGACTGGAAGGTCTATAGTTTGGCAGTTTTGTGCCGCAGGACGGAGTGAGCTCCCATCTCTGGCCCCAGCTCCTGCCAACCTAGCAGTTTGAAAGCAAGAAATTGCAAGTAGATAAATAGGTACCGCTTCGGTGGGAAGGTAACAGCATTCCGTGCGCCTCGGCATTTAGTCAGGCTGGCCACATGACCACGGAAACGTCTTCGGACAGCGCTGGCTCTTCAGCTTGGAAACGGAGATGAGCACCGCCCCCTAGAGTCGGATTCGACTGGCTTTCAAGCAAGGGAAGAAGAAGAAGAAGAAGAAGAAGAAGAAGAAGAAGAAGAAGAAGAAGAAGAAGAGATTGGATTTATACCCCGCCCTTCACTTGGAGTCTCAGAGCGGCTTACGAACTCCTTTCCCTTCCCCTCCCCACAACAGACACCCTGTGGGGTAGGTGGGGCTGAGAGAACTCTGACACAAACTGCTCTTTCAGGAACAGCTGTGCCAGAGCTTGTGACTGACCCAAGGTCACATCAGCAGGTGCAAGTGGAGGAGTGAGGAATCAAACCCGGTTCTCCCAGATTAGAGTCCACACACTTAACCACTACACCAAACCTTTTCCTTTTTATAGATGGAACACGATGTCTGGGGCGGTGATGCTCGGTATTCTTGGTGCTCGGGGGGCAAGAGTGGGAAGGCTTCTGGAGTTCTCCCTGTAGAACTCCTGATGGCCCCCGGGTTTTGGCCACTGTGTGACACAGAGTGTTGTACTGGATGGGCCACTGGCCTGACCCAACATGGCTTCTCTCATGTGCTTATGACTGCTCACTCCCATGTTGGGCACAGTTGAGATAAATGGGAACACACAAAAGGAAGAGAGGGATCCATAAAAAAGAAGCAAAGTACGTCAAAGCACTTACAAGGGAAAAGGCTGAGGGCTTGGGAGGGGGGAGGACTCATTAATGGAGTTAATGTGGCTGGAGAATATGTATTTATACAGCTGTGGGAACAGCTGCACAGTGAAGGGAGGTCAGTCTGTCAACATTCTGCCGTGCCTGAAAATGCTACTTGTCACAAAATCTGAAATTAGGAAAGCAGAATTGACTGGCAATCTGGCCAGACTACAGAACTAGCCAGTGTAATGTAGATGAATTCTCCTCCACATCTTAAAAACTGGGTGGCACATTTTGTGGGCCATGGCTTGGATGGCCCAGCGTAGTCTGATAATGTCAGATTTTGGAAGTCATATAGGGTCAACCCTCGTCAGTGTTGCCAGCTTCCAGGTGGTGGATGGCGATTTCCTGGAATTATAGCTGGTCTCCAGGTGACCATTAGAACATAAGAGAAGCCAATGTTGGATCAGGCCAACGGCCCGTCCAGTCCAACACTCTGTCACACAGTGGCCAAAAAGACCAGGGGCCATCAGGAGGTCCAGCAGTGGGGCCAGGACACCAGAAGTCCTCCCACTGTTGCCCCCCCAAGCACCAAGAATACAGAGCATCCCTTGCCGCAGACCGAGAGTTCCTATCTATACCTTGTGGCTAATAGCCACTGATGGACCTCTCCTCCATATCTATATACTAATAGCGAAGGTGCCCCTCTCTATGCGGATATCTAAATCCACACCAATCCCGCCAAGCCTCCCCCTTCCTCTCTCCCCAGCAGCAGCGGCGGCGGCAAGGCCAGCTGGCCTGCCAAGCTTCCCCCTTCCTCCCTCTGCAGCAGCAGCGGTGGTGAGGCCGGCCCGCCAAGCCTTCTCCCACCCTCCCGTCCACTCTGGAGGCAGTGGCGGCGAGGCAGTTCGCAGAGCGTTCCCTGCGCATGCGCAGGGGATGCTCTTTTACTCTTTGGTGGATTTAAATATCCCCCCAATATTTTTTCACCTTTTTAGTTTTTTGTGCACCCCTGGGGACTGCCCCAAGTGTGCAGGAAAATCTCCCTGCCCCCCAGGTGCCCCCGATGTGTGGATTTAGATATCCGCACATAGAGGGGCACCTTCGCTATTAGTATATAGATATGGAGGAGAGGTCCATCAGTGGCTATTAGCTACCAGGTATAGACAGGAACTCTCAGTCTGGGGCAAGGGATGCTCTGTATTCTTGGTGCTTGGGGGGGCAACAGTGGGAGGGTTCCTAGTGTCGTGGCCCCACTGCTGGACCTCCTGATGGCATCTGGTATTTTTGGCCACTGTGTGAGAGAGTGTTGGACTGAATGGGTCCTTGGCCTGATCCACCATTGGCTTCTCTTACGTTCTTACATTCTTATGTTCTTATGTTTATCAGAGGGATCCATGCACAAAAGCCAGCTTCTGTACAAAGATGACTCCTGGGCAAATGAGGGCCCGTTTCTCATCACTTGTCTTGCAAACACAACCATAAAGCGGTCCAGGCTTGTAATCTCCAAAAGACACAAAAGGGAGAAAGCCAGCAGATGCTCAGATGTCTCGAAGCGCGCTTCTTTTTGAAATATCCAATGCGTTTTGCGCCTCTTCGAGCCCTTTTCTTTCTCTCATTCTTCAAAGAAGATCCTTCAGAGCATGGGACCAAAAGCTTTACACGCTATGCTTACTTTGAGGTTAGACTACTGTAACTCACTCGACATGGGGTTCCCTTTGAAGATGTCTTGGAGGACACAACTGGTCCAAAATGCCGTGGCCCGAGTGTTAATGCGAACGTGCTACAGGAAACATATACTACCTGTTTGGAAAGATCTTCCCTGCCTTCCAATATGTTTCCAAGTCCCATTCTGAGTTCTGGCCTTGACCTTTAAAGCCCTTAACGGTTGCTGGTTATTTTGTTAGTGCCTTTTGCCTTGGGTGATTTTTTTCCCTGCCATTATTTTTTTATCCACCGCTGTGAAAATTGGCAGATCTATGGTGTGCTGTTTACATTCCCCCCCCCCTCCCCACATGGCTCAAATGTTGTATTTTTATACTTGCGGCTCATCCCACGAAATCATCAAAAAGCAAATGATGAAGCACCTTGCTGAAGCGAAATACATGAGGGTTGCCAGCTTCCAGATGGGACCTGGAGTTCTCTAAGAATTAGAAGTGAATTCCCAGCTGTTGGGGGAATGAAGAGTCCAGGAGTTTTTCCTAGGACTCCCGTCTCCGGCAGGCTCAGCAAGGGAGGGGGGTCACCCTGTAGTGACAGAGAGATCCAAAGTTGCGACCATTTATTTAGTTATTTTAAATTTATGAATCGCTCACCCTGCAAGCAGGCTCTGGGCGATTTACAATCTTAAAAAAGTTCAAGGACAATCAGCATAAGATGATCATAAGGATCCAGAAAAGTAACAGTCCAGATGGTGATCTAGACCGCCTTTTGCTGGCTACAGTGCTGCCCTTGCAGCAGGGCAGGGAAGGGAAGGTGGGGGTCAAAGAAGAAGAGGAAGAGGAGGAGGAGGAGGAGATTGGATTTATACCGTGCCCTTCACTGCCCAAAGAAGTCTCACAGTGGCTTACAAACTCCTTTCCCTTCCCCTCCCCACAATAGACACCCTGTGAGGTAGGTGGGGCTGAGAGAGCTCTAACAGAACTGCGGAGATTCTAATCTGGGAGAACCGGGTTTGATTCCCCACTCCTCCACTTGTACCTGGCTGGATGACCTTGGGCAAGCCGTAGTTCTGATAAGAGCTGTTCTCAAAAAAGAGCAGTTTCTGTCAAGAGCTCTCTCAGCCCTTTCCTTTCTGCAGCCATAAAAATATGGGATCATAGTAAAAAAAAAAGGCTAATATCAGGCATCCCTTCTTTATCTACTCTAATCAATCAACCCTGGTTTCTACTCGCACAAAAGAAAGAAGCCTTTGAGATTTGGAGAATCTTGGTAAGATGAAACTTTTGATTAGATGTAGGCGATCTGGAAGAGAGAATTTAAGAGATTCCCAGTCTTTTAATCGCAGACCTATGTCCTCATATAAGAACATAAGAACATAAGAGATGCCAATGTTGGATCAGGCCAAAGGCCCATCCAGTCCAACACTCTGTATCACACAGTGGCCAGAAATACCAGGTGCCATCATGAGGTCCACCAGTGGGGCCAGGACATTAGAAGCCCTCCCACTGTTGACCCCCCCCCAAGCACCAAGAAGACAGAGCATCACTTGCCCCGGAGTCCCTATCTATACCTTGTGGCTAATAGCCACTGATGGACCTCTGCTCCATATGCTTATCTAATTCCCTTTTGAAGCCGCCCATGCTTGTAGCTGCCACCACTTCCTGTGGCAGTGAATTCCAAGTGTTAATCACTCTTTGGGTGAAGGAGTACTTTCTTTTATCCGTTCTAACCTGACCGCTCAGCAATTTCATGGAGTGCCCACGAGTTCTTGTATTGTGAGAAAGGGAGAAAAGTACCTCTTTCTCTACCTGCTCTTTCCCATGCACAACCTTATAAACCTCGATCATGTCACCCCTCAGTCGTCGTTTCTCCAAGCTAAAGAGCCCTAAGCGCCTTAACCTTTCCTCATAGGGAAAGTGTTCCAACCCTTTTATCATTTGAGTTGCCCTTTTCTGCACTTTTTCCAAAGCTATAATATCCTTTTTAAGGTGTGGTGACCAGAATATAGTTTGACATGATTACATTGCAAGAGGTCTTTCAAGTCAATTGGGATTTTGATACCTAGGTGTCTCCAGGAATCAGTGACCCACCTTGAATCCAGACTGTTGAATCCAGACTGGATATAGTTCTGATTTGGCCACTGGACTCAATCGTCATTCTCCCATCTATATGTTAATGTTTGTATTTGTATGCTAATCTTGCCTTAATCCAATCGCGGCTATAATCATCCAGTTCTTATACACCTTGACTCTAACTGGTCCTTCCTGACAACCAACCAACCAACCCCCCAACCCCCTACATGTAATGGCTGAAGAGATTCTGTTCTCAGTATCTGAAGACATGTGCTTGCACACGAAAGGTTATACCTTGAATTAAACTTTGGTCCTTTCCACACTTGGATTTCATCCCGGGTTTTATCGGAGCTCACCTCGGGACACACTACCTTGCATTTATCCCTGGTCATGACAGCATCCGTTTATCCTGGGACAACTGTGGGGTGAAATTGGGGTGACCTCAATGTAATGTGGAAACAAAAAAATACCCCAAGAATTCAGGGCTCTTTTTGTAGAAAAAGCCCAGCAGGAACTCATTAGCATAATAGGCCACACCCAACAGTGAGAACTCATTAGCATATTGGGCCACACCCCTGACAGCACAGCTCAGTAGCACATTAGGATGCACCCCCATGTTACCAGAAGTGTGGTTATCCAGCCACACCCACCTTTTGCTTGTTACTCTGTTTACCTTGTTTGTTGTCAAAACCCAGGGCTTTTTTGTAGCAGAAACTCCTTTGCATGTTAGGCCACACACCCCTAATGTAGACAATCTTAGTGAGTTTCTGCTATTGGGTGTAGCCTATTATGCTAATGAGTTCCTGCTGGGTGTGGCCAACTTGGGAGCCATCCGGAACTCCGTTCCTGTGCGTTCCTGCCCAAAAATAGCCCTGCCCAAGATAATTACAGGGGTGAACTCGAGTGGAGTGTAGAATGTAAAATACCCGAGGTAATTATAGGGGTGAACTCGTGTGTAGTGTAGAATGTAAGTTCGGGGACAAGGTTGAACCAGGATTTAAGGACTAGTGCGGAAAGGACCCCTGGGCTCAAACTCTGTTCTGCTGCTTCAGACTAACACAGCTACCCACCAATGCTTCCTCTAGGATGTGGAGTCTTGTGAGCAAACATTCTACTTTGTGAGCTCCTGGCATTAAAGTTGTGAGCAGGTGATTTGGCTCCTGCATCAATTAGTTTGCTCTGGAGCCCTCCTTCCTGAGCGGAGACAAAAAGATGTGAGCCGGAGGCTAAAAAACCAAGCAGGTAAATTTATTTTTAGGTCAATTCAGTCATAATTAAAATGTAAATAATTTGGTTAAGAGTCCCAAAAGTTATCAGAGACGATTCAGCTAGGCCCAGAGGCAGAGAGAGGAACAATTTAGCTTGAAGGCAAAGGGCGAATTCAGCACCGATTTCAATTAAATTAGGAGGTCAAGGGGGGGTCACCTTTGAAGATTTGGGGCTTGAAATACGAAACCGGGATTTGGCAGGTTTATCCGAGATGGACAGATTTCTTTCCCCTTCCTTCCTGGCTAGGGTTTTCTGGCTTTGAGATGTTCCTCTTATCGGCTCCCCTCCCCCTTCTGCTCAATCTTCTTTCTTTGCATTTGTCTTCAAAAGTTAAAACTTTTTTTTAAAAAAGGAGGGAAAACTGAGTGGTCAATATTGCTATCCTGTAATCCAAAGGCAATGCAAAGTTTGGGAAGAAAATGTAAGCAGGGATCATTTGATAAATTCTATAGCTGCGGTGGCTCAAGTGGTTAAGATGCTGAACTGCAGGCTGTGGAAGGCCAGTAGTTCAGCAGTTCGAGACCCAGGTGCCGCATGACGGAGTGAGCTCCTGTCTCTAGTTCCAGCTCCTGCCAACTTAGCAGTTTGAAAGGAAGAAATTGCAAATAGATAAAAAGGTACCACTTCGGTGGGAAGGTAACAGCGTTCCGTGCGCCTTGGTGTTTAGTCATGCCGGCCACATGACCACGGAAACATCTTCAGACAATGCTGGCTCTTCGGCTTTGAAACGGAGATGAGCACCGCAACCCTAGAGTCGGATTCGACTGGCTTTCGAGCAAGGGAATCTTTACCTTTACCTATAGACTGCAGCCCAAATTAGCCCACTTTGGCCTGAGCTCATCACTTACCTGGAAGTTAAAAAGTGTTGATCATGGTCAGTACTTAAATGGGAGACCACCACAGAAGACTGGGGTTGCTATGCAGAAGAAGGATACGGCAAACCACATCTGCTTATCTCATGCCTAGAACACTCCATGGACAGGGGACCACGTGAGTCAGTTGCAATTCAAGGGTACATTCTTCTTCTTAGCAGTGTCTGTGAACAAGATCTTGAGCTACTGGTGGACCATAACTTCAATATGAGCAGCCAGTGTGATGTGGCGACAAAAAAGGCTAATGCGATCTTGGGGTGTATCAACAGAAACATAACATCCAAATCGCAAGACGTGATAGTCCTGCTGTACACTGCATTGGTCAGGCCAGACCTGGAGTCTTGTGGAGGCCTCACTTCAAAAAGGACATGGACAGAATGGAGCGGGTGCAGAGGAGAGCGACGAGGATGATGGGGGGTCTGGAGACCAAGCACTTTGAGGAAAAGCTGAGGGACTTGGGGACGTTCAGTCTGGAGAAGAGGAGGTGGGTGGAAACCTCCTGTTCTCCAATGGAAGATTTCCTCTGGCAGAAGTACCACTTGCTCTGGTGGAAGTCTCATTTTCTCTAGTAGAAGATTTCCTCTGGCAGAAGAAGTATTTGCTCTGGTGGAAATCTCATTTTCCTCAGTGGAAGATTTCCTCAGGCAGAAAAAAGCTTTTGCTCTGGCAGAAGTCTGCTTTTCTCTAGTATAAGATTTCCTCTGGCAGCAGAAGCGTTTGCTCTGGTGGGAATCTTTTCTCCAGTGGAAGATTTCCTCTGACAGAAAAAGCGTTTGTTCTGGCGGAAATCTCCTTTTCTCTACTGGAAGTTTTCCTCTGGCAGAAGCAGCGTTTGGTCTGGTGGAAGTCTCCTTCTGCATCCAGAAGGTGGCACATAGAGTTGGCAGAGTGATCGAAAGAGCACCAGAAAGAACTTCCATATCCATGGAGAATTTTAGAGGGGGTGGGATTCAGGAAGCCCCCCCCCCAAGAACTCGTGGGCCCACAATGAAATTGCTGAGCAGTCAGGTTAGAACGGATAAAAGGAAATCCTTCTTCACCCAAAGAGTGATTAACACATGGAATTCACTGCCACAGAAGGTGGTGGCAGCTACAAGCATGGGTGGCTTCAAGAGGGGATTGGATAAACGTATGGGGCAGAGGTCCATCAGTGGCTATTAGCCACAAGGTAAAGATAGGGGCTCTGGGGCAAGTGATGCTCTGTCTTCTTGGTGCTTGGGGGTCAACAGTGGGAGGGCTTCTAATGTCCTGGCCCCACTGGTAGACCTCCTGATGGCACTGGTATTTCTGGCCACTGTGTGACACAGAGTGTTGGACTGGATGGGCCATTGGCTGGATCCAACATTGGCTTCTCTTATGTTCTAATATGGAGCAGAGGTCCATCAGTGGATATCAGCCACAAGGTACAGATAGGAACTCTCGGTCTGGGGCAAGTGATGCTCTGTATTCTTGTTGCTTGTGGGGAGGCAACAGTGGTAGGGCTTCTAATGTTCTGGCCCCCACTGGTGGACCTCCTGATGGCACCTGGTATTTCTGGCCACTGTGTGACAGAGTGTTGGACTGAATGGGCCACTGGCCTGATCCAACATTGGCTCCTCTTATGTTCTTCGATGCAATGCCTGGGAACCTGAGGGAGTCGCCTCTGTAGATACAGCAAATGGAGTATTGGGGGGAGTGGTATGAGGGGAGCAGAGGGTTGCCAACTGTGCCTTGGGACATTCATGGAGATTAGGGGTAGGAGCTTGGGGAGGGGAAATTTTGGGGAGGGACGGGAGCTCAGCAGGGACCTGAGCCCACAGAGTCCACCCTCTGAAGTCGCCATTTTCCCCAGGAAGCCTGATCTCTGGTTTCAAGAGATCATCCCAGGGGAATGCCAGGCCCCACCTGTAGGTTGGTAACCCAGGGAATTCAGGGGGAGGAAAAATGGGATGGAAAAGGGTGGGGCAAAAGCTTTTGTTTCGGTTCATTTTCTTTGCTGCCAATTATGATTTTGTCTCAGGGCAGTTGAAGGAGGAGGAGGAGGAGGAGGAGGAGGAGGAGGAGATTGGATTTATATCCCGCCCTTCACTATCCAAAGGTGTCTCAGAGCGGCTTACAATCTCCTTTCCCTCCCCCTTCCCCCAACAGACACCCTGTGAGGCAGGTGGAGCTGAGAGAACTCTGACACAAACTGCTCTTTTTCGAGGACAGCTGTGCCAGAGCTTGTGACTGACCCAAGGTCACATCAGCAGGTGCAGGTGAAGGAGTGGGGAATCAAACCTGGTTCTCCCAGATTTACTTGGAAGTGTACTTTCTGCTGGGCTGAGAATTCTGGGCAATAGAGTCTTCCGCCATGCCTTCATATAGGATCATAGAATGTTTGAGTTGGAAGGTACCTTGCAGGTATCCCTTCGTCGTCTTCTTCAGTCACCACACTCACTGGAAACTTCTTGCCTGATGGGCAAAACCAGCCTTATGGTGGTGGCTGCCACCGATAAGAAGACAGGAAGGACGTATTTGTTTGTATTCTCACACAGCTCTTTCTTCCCCCCCTCCGTCCAACAATTTATTGCAGGATTATAGGAAGGGCTCGCCCTCGTAGCCCTATAACCCATTACTCTCGAAATCCGTTTTTATTACTAAAAATCTCTTAAACGAGGGGAATTATAAAATCATTTTTTACGACGGCCTTTAGATAATAAATTTCCGAGCCTTAAATATCAGTGGATTATTTTATCGGGGTTTATCTTGTCGGGACGTGTATTCATTTTGGAAAGGAAAGTGACAGCATTTCCACATTGTGATTTACGGAGCGGCGGCGGCTCCCCCAGTTCCGCGCTCGATATTACCTGACATTTTCCTTGGCATTATGCAAACTGTTGCCTTAAACAGTCATTTTGCCGAGAAGAGTTAATTGAAGGCTCGGTTGTCATAAAGGAAAATGGAGAGTGGCAGTGAATAGAAACATATGGAAAGACGAATGGAGCTGATAAATAGATGGAAAGTGATAAAGAAGGAGTTAGTGTTAGGAGGTACATGAAGAAGAACTGGTTTTTCTGGCCACTGTGTGACACAGAGTGTTGGACTCGATGGGCCTTTGGCCTGATCCAACATTGGCATCTCTTATGTTCTTATGTTTTTAAGAAGAGGAGGAGGAGGAGGTGGTGGTGGAGGAGGAGGAGACTGGATTTATACCCCTGCCCTTCACTACCTGAAAGAGTCTCCAAGTGGCTTACAATCCCTTCCCCCTCCCCTCCCCACAACAGACACCTGTGAGGTAGGTGGGGGTGAAAGAGCTCTCTCAAGAACTGCCCTTGAGAGAACAGCTCTGCAAGAACCTGTGACGGACCCAAGGTCACACCAGCAGCTGCATGTAGTGGAAGCTGAGAGCCCTACCAACAACAGGGCATAAAGGTCTTCCCCTGAAGATGCTTCCTAGTTTAAGCTACCAAACTTCAGAGACCCAGTTTGGTGTAGGGGTTAAGAGTGGCAGACTCTAATCTGGGAGAACCGGGTTTGATTCCCCACTTCTCCACATGCAGCCAGCTGGGTGACCTTGGGTCAGTCACAGTTCTCTCAGAGATGTTCTCTCAACAGGAGTTCTCTCAGGGCTCTCTCAGCCCCAATGGGGTATCTGTTGTGAAGAGAGGAAGGGGATTGTAAGCTGCTCTGAGACTCCAAGTGAAGGGCAGGGTATAAAACCAATCTCCTCCTCCTCCTCCTCCTCCTCCTCCTCCTCCTCCTCCTAAAAAAATCTTCTTCTTCTTCTTCTTCTTCTTCTTCTTCTTCTTCTTCTTCTTCTTCGGACATCTCCCAGAATTACCACTGCTCTCCAAGATACAAAGGTCAACTCCCCTGGAGAAAATGGCAACTTTCAAGAATGGGGTCTATGGCATTATAGCCTCCTGCAGTTCCTTCGCTCCCCAAAACCCACACACCCCAAGATCCATCCCTAGTTTTCAGGAATTTCCCAACATAGAATTGAGAACTGTACTTGTAGCACCAGGATTCAGAGCTCTGCTGCCTCTGAGGCTCCATCTACACATTACAAAGTCCTCATGTTTGCCATCAGAATGACACAAGGACTTTGCATCATATCGTATGTACAATGGGAGTTTTGTGCCTCCCAGCATGTATCTTGGAAGGCACACAATTCCCATTGCACATGTGATGAATAGCCCTCACGCTTTCCCCAGAAAAATGAAGACTTTGTATTGGATACAAGGAGCCTCCATATTCACTATCATCGATCTATCTATCATCTATCTATCTATCTATCTATCTATCTATCTATCTATCTATCTATCATCTATCTATCATCTATCTATCATCTATCTATCATCTATCTATCTATCCTTGGATTTATATCCCGCCCTACCCCGAAGGCTCAGGGCGGCTGACAAGGGCACAGTGGGAGGGTTTCTAATGTCCTGGCCCCACTGGTGGACCTCCTGATGGCACTGGTATTTCTGGCCACTGTGTAATACAGAGTGTTGGACTGGATGGGCCATTGGCCTGATCCAACATTGGCATCTCTGATGTTCTTATGTTCTCTTAATGTGCCAAGATTATAACAATAAAAATGCAAGTATAAAACGGTAAAATACAGTAAAATACAATAACAAATTTGCAATACAAATTTAAACAATGGGTAGATCTTAAACCCAACGGTAGCTTCCTGAAATCTATCATCCACTTCATGCCAGGGGCACCTCGCCCCCCCCGTGGGATCCAGACAACCCTGGTTATAGTACGACGGTGCATAGAAGGCAATGGTGGAATAGTAGTGGCGGCGGCTCCCATTCAAAGGCCTGGCGGAATAGTCATATTCACTATGGTTAATAGCTCTTTGGTGTTCATTTAATGATCCATGTTTCTCCTCTCCTCCTTTTTAAGTCTTCATGACAGGACTTCTCACATACGTTAAGATGAGAGCACCTGCCTGCTCCAGTATCACCTAAATCAAGATGGGTGGCCGTGTTAGTCTGTCTGTAGCAGTAGAAAAGAGTAGGAGTGCAGTAGAACCTTAAAGACTCAACAACATTTGTGGCAGGGTGTGAGCTTCCGTGAGTGAATGCTGTCTTCTTCAGATATCTGGGACCTTCTGCGTGTCAAGTAGATGCTCTTCCACTGAGCCGCAGAGCACGGTATTAATGATGCGCTCTTTGGTTTTAGTGGGTTTTTAGATGTGTTTTGAGTATGTCTCATTAAGCAGAGGGGCTGTGGCTCAGTGGCAGAGCCTCTGTTCGGTATGCTGAAGGTCCCAGGCAGTGTTCCCTCTAAGCTGAGTTAGTGTGAGCCAGCTCACAGTTTTTTAGCCTCCGGCATGCACAGTTTTCGCCTCAGCTCAGGAAGGAGGGCTCCAGAGCAAACTGATTCATGCAGCATCCCAATCCCTCGCTCACAACGTTAATGCCAGTCGCTCACAAAGTAGAATGTTTTGCTCACAAGACTCTACAGTTTAGAGGGAGCGTTGGTCCCAGGTTCAATCTCCAACGTCTCCCGTTGCCAGAAACTGACTTTGATGGACCAATGTTCTGATTCAGTAGAAGGCCGCTTATTTATTTATTTATTCATTTATACTTTAGACTTACTATACTGCCCTAACCCCAAAGGGTCTCTGGGCGGTTTACATGATGCGTTCTAAGAAATTTGAAACCTAACTTGGGCCACATATTTTCTGGGGGCGGGGCAGCCTGCCGGCACCCAAGTGGTAGATCGTTGTTGTTGCTGTTATTCTGGCTCGGCATCTTCTTCGGCAGTCTCTGATGGTTTTTTTGGACGGCAGTCTCCGGTGTCTCCCTTGGACAGCCATCGGCAGGACCGCGTAGGCGCACGTTCCGTGCTCGCTTCCGGCTTTGGCTCCGTCCAGCAAGGCTCCGCCGCGCCCACGTACACGCCGTCGCTCGCCTCCCGGTCTCCGCCTTTAGACATCATCGGCTGCATGATGTTCTTACTGGCCACCAGGGGTTGCTCTACCGAGTATCGCCGTCCACCTCCACCATCACTGCTCCGCTGCCACCTATGTTCTCCTGCTACCGTTTTTTCGCCATCTCCACGCTGCCACCACACACCTTATTGAAGGAGGGTGCCCCCTACCCATCTAAGGGTAGGTACCCATTTCTCTACTTGCTTTTATGTGTTACTTACTTTCAAGCCGCTTGGTGGGCGGGAGCTTGGACTAGGGTCGGGAGCTCACTCCGACCGCGGTGATTCTCGAACAGCCACAGTACTGTTCATAGTTGTTAAAGCAGGCGTTCTATCGTCTGCGCCACCGCTTTGTGTGTTCATGTCTGCTTTTAATTATCTGTTAGCCACCTTTTTGACCCTGATGTGGGCAGAAAGGTGGGGTAAAAATTCTACAAATGAATGAATAGATGAATAAATAAAATTTGAACCTGGGTCTTTTTGGTTGCAGTCCAGCGCTCTAACCATTACATCTCATTGGTTCTTATCATTGTATAAGTCAACAGTCTTCCCCAGAAGTCATGCCATTGCATGGCGATTAGGGGTGGGCACAAACCAGCTGACGAATTACAGTTCATCACAAATCTCAACTGGTCCTCAATTCATGAAGAGATTTTTGCAAACTGAACAACCACCATGAATTTCCATGAATTTTGGCACAGTTTGTGGTGGTTCGTGAAGATGGAACAGTATGTCTAGGGCAGCAATGTTCTGTATTCTTCATGCTCCGGGGGCCAGAGTGGGAGGTCTTCTGGAGTTCTGGTCCTGCTGGTGGGCCTCCTGATGTCACCTGGGTTTTGGAAACTGTGGGAAACAGAGTGTTGGACTGAATGGGTCACTGGCCTGATCCAACATGGCTTCTCTTATGTCGGTGGCAGTGATGTTTTGTATTCTTGGTGTGTCAGAGGCAACAGTGGGAGGTCTTCTGGAGTTCTGGTCCCGCTGGTGGACCTCCTAATGGAACCTGAGTTTTGGCCGCTGTGTGACACAGAGTGTTGGACTGGATGGGCCATTGGCCTGATCCAACATTCGCTTCTCTCAGGTTCATATGATGGGACTGGAAAACATATGGAGCAGAGGTCCATTAGTGGCTATTAGCCACAAAGCATAGATGGGACACTCTGTCTGGGGCAGTGATGCTCTGTATTCTTGGTGTTTGGGGAACAACAATGGGAGGGCTTCGGGAATTCTGGCCATGCTGGTGGACCTCCTGATGGCACCTGGGTTTTTGGCCACTGTGTGACACAGAGTGTTGAACTGGATGGGCCACTGTCCTGATCCAACATGGGTTCTCTCATGTTCTTATGTCTGGGGCAATGATGCTATGTATTCTTGGTGCTTGGGGGGGCAACAATGGGAGAAATTTGGAGTTCTGGCCCTGCTGATGGACCTCCTGATAGCCCCTGGGTTCTGGCCACTGTGTGACACAGAGCGTTGGTCTGGATGGGCCACTGTCCTGATCCAACATGGCTTCTCTTATGTTCTTATACACAGTTGTGGCATACATAAAGGAATTAATCATGTTAGGAAAAGTGTATGGGGATAAGTGATCAAAAGGGAGAACATAAAACAGGTTGATCAAATAGCTGTAAGTTTAGGGCGCCCAGAAGGAAGTCGTTCTTCTTTAGTGATGTGTGAATACTTTTTGTTTCTCTTGTTTCCCCGTGCGACCTGTTCCATTCTGCCCACTGCTGATACCTCTGCTCCTGATTTATTCATTACCTTTATGCTGCTTCCATGCCATTTGTACATTATACACCATTTAGGTGCCACTTTCATGCAAGTGATGCAAACATCATCATGAAAAATGTATTAATTTTAAGAGGGGAAATTCGGCACGGGGAGGCAGAAAATGGCACCCCCGGAAAGGGCTCCAAGATTTGATTTGCACTGAAATGCAAGAGACAGACAGAAGGGAAACCGAAATGGAAAACAGTGCATTAAGACAGAAAGTCCAATATTGTGAGCAGATAGCTATGGAGAGCAGTTTAAGACTGCACTAAACATCACAGCAACGCTATGTGTGTATTTGGGTTCCCCAGTCCAGGATGGGGAATTCGTGGAGATTTGGGGGTGGAACATAGGGAGGGTGGGGTTTGGGGAGTAGAGAGAGACTTCAGTGGAGTATAATGTAGGGATGCCAGCCTCCAGGTGGGACCTGGATATACTCCGGAGTTACAGCTTATCTCCAGACTGCTGAGGTCAGTTATTATGGAGAAAATGGATTCTTTGGGAGGGTGGACTCTATAGCAGAGGTGTCAAACTCATCTGTTATGAGGGCCAGATCTGACATAGATGTCACTTTGTCGGGCCGGGCTGGGCCACGTGTGCCATAAAATGTATTGCCAGGTACCAGAGATAGAAGCTGTATAAAGGACAGCAGTTGGTGCATCCTTACCGCAAGGCCCCATGGGCTGGGAGGGGGGTACAGAGGAAAACCCACCTATGCAGACTGGAGAGGCAGCAGTGCAGCAATGGGCAGATGCAGTGCTCATCTCCGTTTCCAAGCCAAAGAGCCAGCGCTGTCTGAAGACTTCTCCGTGGTCATGTGGCTGGCATGACTAGACGCCGATGTCTCACAGTGACGTTTTAGTTTTTGGGTAAGACCCAATTTCTCCATACAGTGTTGCCCGAAAACGAGAGTGTTGGCGAGCGATGTTGGTGTTGTGATGACATCACTTCTGGGCGATGTCATCGCATTGCGTCGGAGGGCAATGGTGGGTGGGGCTTCCCTCCCCCCGGCCAACTGCCCAGACTGGGGGACTGGCAAACCTGTTGCCAGCTCGAGGCAGGGAAATTCCAGGAGATTTGGGGATGGAGCCTGGGGAAGACAGGGACCTCAGTGGGGCGCAGTGTCATAAAGCCCACCCTCCAACGCATCCATTTTCTCCAGGGGAACTGATCTCTGCATTCCGGAGATCAGGGCTATTTTTGGGCAGGAACGCACAGGAACGGAGTTCCGGCTGGCTCCCGAGTTGGCCACACCCACCAGGAACTCATTAGCATAATAGGCCACACCCAACAGCAGAAACTCATTAGGATTGGCTACATTAGGAGTGTGTGGCCTAACATGCAAAGGAGTTCCTGCTCCAAAAAAAGCCCTAGGTTTTGACAACAAACAAGGTAAACAGAATAAGAAGGGAAAGGTGGGTGTGGCTGGATGACCACACTTCTGGTAACATCGGGGTGTGGCCTAATGTGCTAATGAGCAGTGCTGTCAGGGTGTGGCCTAATAGGCTAATGAGTTTTGCTGTTGGGTGTGGCCTATTATGCTAATGAGTTCCTGCTGGGCTTTTTCTACAAAAAGAGCCCTGCCGGAGATGAACTGTAATTCCAGTGGATCCTCAGGTCCCACCTGGAGGCTGGCATCCCTAGGCATGGGTGTGTTATCTTCTCAGGCACGGGGTCAGACTAGATGAGCCCTCGAGGACTTTTCCGAGGGTATCAATAAAGTGCCCTCTTGGAGGTAGCCGTATGCACCGGGGAGCAGCGGCCGTTTAAAGCGAGTGGCCTGAGCGCAGGGGGATTTCTAGTGTGCTGTGTGCCTGTGATATATACGCTGCAATGATTCCGTGCAACAGGAAAGGGCTACTTTCTCAGCAGTTAAAATATATCTTTTCTGTTTGAGTGCCTGCAGTAAAATACAGGGCTTTTGTGGTGGTGTGGGGGGGGGGAGGTAGGCATTCATTGATCTCAGCAAATATTTATTCAGTTGGCAATATCTGTGCTCATATGGCTATATCCATGTTCATATTCACTACAATGGACCAGAGGAGGTGGGAGAGAGAGGGAGCGGGGGGGAAAAAATACAGCTTTATAGCTAGCCAAAAGGTACCATCTGCACCAGAGGTAAACAGATAGGCTGTGAATTATAGCCATGAAGTCGAAACCTCCAAAGGCGTGCGGGTTTTTGCCGTTCCACATGGCCTCGCCGTTGTAAGCGCCCGGGCTTATTAAATTCTTAAGGCTCCAAATCAGCCTCCTCCGTCTCTCCTCGTAAAAATGCATCAGTGGCCGTAGAGTCATCAGGAGAGGGTCTGCCGTGTAGTCTTCCCGGAGTCCAGAACATAAAACGAAGTGTTTTGCTGGGTTTTTAGAGGCCGGCATTAAAGAGATTAAATCGGGAAAGCTAACATTTGGGCTGTGACAAACCTTCACCCGTTCAATCTACTGGGATAGGCGGTTGGGGAAGGGAACGATGCCTTCGGGGTGGTAAGAGCAAAATGGATCCTGGAACACCCCCAATTGGGGTGGTTTCCCAGTTTTGGCAACTTTTTCAGCGGTTAATCTCTATCGCTTCCCTTTCCGCTGCTGTTTCAGGAACCGATTGTCTCTCCATCTCGCTTTTTCTGAGAGCCAGTTTGGTGTAGTGGTTAAGTGCGTGGACTCTAATCTGAGAGAACCGGGTTTGATTCCCCACTCCTCCACTTGCACCTGGCTGGATGACCTTGGGCAAGCTGTAGTTCTGATAAGAGCTGTTCTTGAAAAAGAGCCATTTCTGTCAAGAGCTCTCTCAGCCTCACCTACCTCACAAAGTGTCTGTTGTGGGGAGGGGAAGGGGAAGGAGTTTGTAAGCCACTCTGAGACTCTGAGTGAAGGGTGGGGTGTAAAGGGTGGAGAGCCAGTTTGGTGTAGTGGTTAAGTGCGTGGACTCTAATCTGGGAGAACCGGGTTTGATTCCCCACTCCTCCACTTGCACCTGCTGATGTGACCTTGGGTCAGTCACAAGCTCTGGCACAGCTGTCCTTGAAAAAGAGCAGCTTGTGTCAGAGTTCTCTCAGCCCCACCCACCTCACAGGGAGTTTGTAAGCCGCTCTGAGACTCCAAGTGAAGGGCTGGGTATAAATCCAATCTCTTCTTCTTCTTCTTCTTCTAAATCCAACCTCTTCTCTCTTCTTCTTAATCGGGTTTGTTGCAACTTCTGTAAATAGAGGGAATTTCATTTCTAAAATGGCAGCAGCATCTCCATGATGGACTGGGGCTCCAAGCCTTCCCAGGTACTTTGAACCTGAGTGCCCAGGAGTCTTTGAATATAGAGCAGTGAAGTTTGGTGTAGTGGTTTGGTGTAGTGGTTAAGTGCACGGACTCTAATCTGGGAGAACTGGGTTCGATTCCCTACTCCTCCACTTGCACCTGCTGGATGACCTTGGGCAAGCCATAGTTCTGGCACAGCTGTTCTTGAAAAAGAGCAGTTTCAGTCAAGAGCTCTCTCAGCCCAACCTACCTCACCGGGGAGGGGAAGGGAAAGGAGGGGAAGGGAAAGGAGTTTGTAAGCCGCTCTGAGACACCTTTGGGTAGTGAAGGGTGGGATATAAATCCAATCTCTCTTTCTCCTTCTCCAGTGATTCCAGCCGGTCAGGGAGCACACGATAACATCGCATCAATGGTTAAGTATTTCCCCATCTCCCTAAAGTACAAATCCCCCCAAAAAAAGTAAAACAAAAGGTATCCACTGCCGATTTTCTTTTCCCTGTGAAAACCATCTTCTTTGGAGCTAAGCTCCATTGACAGCTGCCAGCAAAGCAGTTAATCTTACCTCTGTCCATCTTTTGTTGCTCTTGCCAGACCTCAACAAACTGGAGAGAGTGGACCATGAGAACTTACTAGAATTCAGTCCAGTGAATCAGAGAAGCAGTAGATTCAGAATGGACAAAAGGAGATACGACTTCACACGGTGAGTGATTAAAATTTGGAGTTTGCCATCAGAGGATGTCATGACGGCCATGGGCATAGACAGCTTGAAAAGGGGATTAGATACTTTCATGGAGGAGAGGTCTATCCCTGGCTACTATCCATGGTGACTAAAGGCCAGCTTGGGCTATCGAGCTCAGGGCCTTCTTCTAATACCATCCTGTTCAACAGAGCTTCTGCCTGAAAGGTTGAACAGTTACTGTTAGAGTTATAAACGAGTCCATTCCCTACCATTTTGTTGTTGGTTCCACCACAGTTGGCAGCCATTTTGTGGTTGGCTCCACCTCCCCCGTCAGCCATTTTGTGGTTGGCTCCACCTTCCCCAGCAGCCATTTTGTGGTTGGCTCCACCTCCCCTGGCAGCCATTTTGTCATTGGGCCCACCACCCTGTGCCAGAGCTCCAAAGCTGCCTGCGGGCTGAAAAGGGCTGGCGAACCCCACCTACGTAGTTTCAGTTCTCTCATCTAGCAGGGGCTGCGATCTCACACACACAATTAGCCCCACCATAGGCGCAAGTGCCAGGCAGATTTAAAGGGCGCGATCAGACGCAAACATCTGGGAAGCGCCCCGCACCCGTCGTCAACCTGTTTTGCTCTGCTGCAGAAGCGGCGTTAAAAAAAAAAAAAAACAGGGAAAAATCCAGTAGTCAACGGGTTGTGACGGGCCACGGACAGAGTTTCCCATGTCTGATCGCTCCGCCACGCTCTCATGGCATCGGGGTGGTCTGATCAGGCCATCTTGACTCCGTGCTGCTGTTTCTCCCCCCCCTTCTCAGTATGCGCATGATCACACACCCCATAGGGAGCCCTCACTGCAGAGATGCAATTCATTGATTCCCCGTTTAAGCAAATTGGAAATAAATGCCCCCCCCAAAAAAAAAACCCGACTCACCCGCGGTTGCATCTGATCACGCAGTGGCGGGCTGCCCCCACAGCTTCCAAGGACCACACCTTAAAAAGGTCACCACACTATAAAAAGGATATTATAGCTTTGGGAAAAGTGCAGAAAAGGGCAACTCGAATGATAAAAGGGTTGGAACACTTTCCCTATGAGGAAAGGTTAAAGCGCTTAGGGCTCTTTAGCTTGGAGAAACGACGACTGAGGGGTGACATGATCGAGGTTTATAAGATTATGCATGGGAAAGAGCGGGTAGAGAAAGAGGTACTTTTCTCCCTTTCTCACAATACAAGAACTCGTGGGCACTCCATGAAACTGCTGAGCGGTCGGGTTAGAACGGATAAGAGGAAGTACTTCTTCACCCAAAGAGTGATTAACACTTGGAATTCACTGCCACAGGAAGTGGTGGCGGCTACAAGCATGGACGGCTTCAAAAGGGAATTAGATAAGCATATGGAGCAGAGGTCCATCAGTGGCTCTTAGCCACAAGGTATAGATAGGGGCTCTGGGGCAAGTGATGCTCTGTCTTCTTGGTGCTTGGGGGGGTCAACAGTGGGAGGGCTTCTAATGTCCTGGCCCCACTGCTGGACCTCCTGATGGCACTGGTATTTCTGGCCACTGTGTGACACAGAGTTTTGGACTGGATGGGCCATTGGCCTGATCCAACATTGGCTTCTCTCTTATGTTCTTATGTATGTTCTTATATGGAGCAGAGGTCCATCAGTGGCTATTAGCCACAAGGTATAGATAGGGACTCTGGGGCAAGTGATGCTCTGTCATCTTGTTCCTTGGGGGGGCCAACAGTGGGAGGGCTTCTAATGTCCTGGCCCCACTGGTGAACCTCCTGATGGCACCTGGTATTTTTGGCTACTGTGTGACACAGAGTGTTGGACTAGATGGGCCTTTGGCCTGATCCAACATTGGCGTCTCTTATGTTCTTATGACCATGTGATCGCCCAACTGTGGGTCAAATTCCTCCGGAGGGAATAGCCTCACTCCCCCCCCCCCGCAGTTTATCTGGTGCGTGTGGCTGCAACCAGAGAAACTCTTACTTAAGTCCATTGTTATGACCGCCTATATCCGCTCCTAGGAATGGGCCTTGCCCAGTCGTGCGAGATCTCAGCATGACTCAGAGCCGGACAATAGGCAGAGCCAGCTCTTCTCAGGGGTCGCTCCACGTGCAGATCAGCCGCGAGAGAAAGCCGAAACGTTGAGTTTTTGGTCGATTCATCCCGCAAGATCCTCCCTTCTCCCCCGAAACGAATCCATTTCTCATCCTGTCACCGCCTATTTGTACTCCAATCAAATCTAGTTGACCAAACTCATGCAAATACAACCGCAATTTATTTCTGTTAAAAGGAGGGTGCAAAGTAGGTTAATAGCCCTCACTCGGAACTGTCGCATATTAAATGTAAACTAATTCATTTCCATAGCAATGCCTTTTTATTAAACACAAAAGGAACTTTGTTCCAGAGAGTTCAAAGCAAATACGATTCTTTCTTTCTTTTTTTTCCATGCAAAGAACATTTTCTCCTCTCCTTGGCACAAAACAAAAACAATTATAGGCTATCGTTCTCGTATGCAAATGCCTTTTTTTCCCCCTTTGCTTTTGTTTACCAGGTGTGATCGATACATCTTCTGAAGAACTTGAGAACTATTTCTGGATGTGGCTGGCTCCTCTGGATGCGGCTCGATGTCTTGGAAATGATAATTATTCCAACCCAAGCCGGGTTCTGCCAACCTTTGGCAATGACCTCTGTTTATGGCTTCCCAGAGCCGGTAATTTTTCAAAGCGATAAGGGGAGCTGAATCTAAATCACGGGTTTTAAAAATTGGAATTTCCGATCAGATTTGGGGGTAAATCTGGCTGCGCTGAGCACAGCCAGGCCGGATCACACACTTTTCATCTCGCCCGCTCTGTTATCGCCTCACGCACCTGACGAAATGGGATCTGGCTTGGGAAAAGCTCGGGCCATAATAAATTTATGACGCTTTAAGTGGCCATGAGACTTCATCCAAGCGAGGATCCTCCTTCCAGCTATGGAAAGCCACAGGCCCCTGGGAAGCTTAAAGGGAGAGGGGAAGGTTAACAGACCTTCCCTCTTTGTCATCTCTAGAACCTGGCAATCAAAGGTAGGCAGCCTCTGAACGTGGAGGTTCCATCTTGATAACATGAACCCAAAGCATTTGATAGATTTTGTGGATCAAATCAAATACGCTTTAGAAGCTCTTTAGATGCTGATGAGGAGCTGTGGTGGCTCAGTGGTTAACATGCTGAACTGCAGGCTGGAAGGTCGGTAGTTCAGCAGTTCAAGACCCGAGTGCCGCATGACGGACTGAACTCCCATCTCCGTCCACAGCTCCTGCCAACCTAGCAGTTCAAAAGCAAGAAACTGCAAGTAGATAAATAGGTACTGCTTCGGTGGGAAGGTAACAGCGTTTCGTGCACCTTGGCGTCTAGTCATGCTGGCCACGTGACCACAGAAATGTCTTCGGACAGCGCTGGTTCTTCGGCTCAGAAAAAGAGATGAGCACCAGAACCCTAGAGTCAGATTTGACTGGCTTTCGAGCAAGGGAAACCCTTTACCTTTACTAGATGCTAATGGCTATCACTGCATGTTGTAGGACTGAATCCCGTAAGAGCATTGTGTGCTGTCGGAAGTACTTTAATCCATCTGCCTTATTTAAATACCAGTCAACTTAAGATAGAAACAGCCCCAACCTGGATAGCCCAGGCAAGCCCGACCTCATCAGATCTCAGAAGCTAAGCAAGGTCAACTCTAGCAAGTATTTAGATGGGAAACCTCCACAGCCTGCAGTTCAGCGTCTTAACCACTTGAGCCACCGCAGCTCGTACTATATATATATATCCTTATAAATAATTGAGTAGTGGGGTGGCACTTTCTGAACATTCCACACACCTCTAAATCAGTTGGCTCCATGATGTGTCACTCAGAAGCTGTCCCTATCCACTGGCTGCATTGCTGGAGTCCCGCCCACAGAGGCGGTGCCCGCCAAAACTTTCCTCAGAAGGTGGTTGCTTCACTCTGGTGAACACAGCTACTGTCTTCGCTCTCCTTGCCAGGCAATGATTGATTCCCTCAGGGGACAAATCCCACTGTCTTTAGCCTCCAAGCCAAGTTTGCTGAGGGAATACTTTCCACAATGGAAAAAAAACCCGCCAAGTAAACAGCTGTCAGAGTGGCGGAGGCGGTGGGGGGACTTCTAGAGCTTGTGCCATTGGTTTTACAATGAGCTTTACTGCTAGTGTGTGTGTGTGTGTATCTCTCTCTCTCTCTCTCTCTCTCTCTCTCTCTCTCTCTCTATATATATATATATATATATATATATATATATATATATATTTAGGTCTTCTTTGGAGGCCAAACACAATGAGGAACAAACTGGCTTATACCATAATACAATACAATTATACAACATGGATACAAAATGGGCCAGAAAAGAATTGCTCTAAAAGAACAAAAAAAAATCTTGTGGAATTAAATACATAAAATAAAATGAACAAACAATGGCTATATTCTATTAAATTCTACTATATTCTACCAAAGTGAGACTACTAGGCACAGAGTAAAAGTGTAAACGAGGCCTAAACAGGCTGAAACGCGTCAGGTCAAGTCCGTTGGCCCTTGCGTGTATGATTTTGGTATTTTTATATGAAGTGTAATTGGGCACTTACATTTTTTTAATATAAATTCTTTGCTAATAAATGCATGTATTTTTTATATTATATACATTCAGTTTTAATTGTTGGCCTTCTACTTTCTTGGACTTACCTGTTTAGGTTCTTGATCCTAGGTTTCAGTTTGCCCCCCCCCCTTTTGTCCCCATTGGCCTGATCCAGCATCAGCCTCTCTTATGTTTCTATGTTCTTATGAATCAATTCTGAACAGTTCGGTTTTGAGTCCACTAGTGCCAGAGAGACCAACAAGAGATTCAAACTATGAGCTTCTGAGCGTCAGACACGAATAGAGGTGATCTATCTGTTCTGAAGTGATATTTAATGGGACTTTACCCTTCAAATCTGTCTGTAAGTCAATTATTAGTGATCAACAACCTGACCAGCAGTACAGCATTCAAATTAAAGAAGAGATAATGGCAACATTAAAACGTACAGGGAGACGCAGCCCGCAGTCCGTTAAATGAAACGGACACATTTCAACTACAGCTCCTTGGCATGGACAGTTAGTGAAAGAAATATCCATATATTTCTAATTTCGTAATTAAACTGGAAAGGATTAAAGAATAGCACTGACTTTTTAATTTGTGGTTTATCTCGTGTTGGAACGACCGGCCGGTCTTCATGACCAACCTTTGAAGTGGATTATTCATACATGCATTTTTTTTAACTGATCGAGTCACCTCTCGTTTTCATCTGAAGCCTGAATTTGGAAGACCCTGAAAAGGCAAAATGTCCATTTGAACAGAAGATGAGCCACACTCCTCGAAATGGGGGGAGGTCCAAACCAATGCTCCCTCTAAGCTGTGGAGTCTTGTGAGCAAAATTCCTACTTTGTGAGCGACTGGCATTAAAGTTGTAAGTGAGCGATTTGGCTGCTGCATCAATTAATCTGCTCTGGAGCCATCTTTCCTGAGCGGAGACAAAAATGTGTGAGCCGGAGGCTGAAAAACTGTGAGCTACCTCACACAAACTCAGCTTAGAGGGAACAATGGTCCAAACATCTCTCTAAATGTTTTAAGAAGTAGGAAATGACTGGACAGAGACTCCACAGCCCAACCCTATTTCCCACAGTGTTCTGTTCCAACTGATCCATTTATGGATGTAGGCCTGCCATTCCCCCCCGGGGGGGTCTGGGGTTTGCCCACTTTTAGGGCCACTGATCCACCAGCCCAGATCCGGCTGGCGGGGGGACCCCCCACAAGTTCTGCATTTGGGCCAAGCCCGGCACCCAGAGGTGATGTCATCGCGCAGGGCACGTTACGGGAGGACGCTCTATCATTCGAGGGAAAACTCTATGGTTTTCCCTTGAATGACAGAGGCCCTGCCCATAGCATGCCCTGCATGATGATGTCACTTCCAAAGATCTCCCGCCAAAGGTCTCCTGCAGAAGAAGAAAGACCTGGCAACACTATATGGATGTATTTCCTTATATGAAAGATCAGTAGTTGAATCCTCTAAAGAATTGCTTTCCCTTTAACAAAGATCGAAACCATAAAAGTCCAGATGAACCATCCCCCTGTGAAGTGTAAGTCAATGCCCCTTCCCCAGGAATTAGGGCTGCCAACCTCCAGGTGGTAGATGGAGATCTCTTGGGAATCGCAACGGGTCTCCAGGCAAAGAGATCCGTTCCCTGGACAAAATGGCTGCTTTGGACATTGGTGTCTATGGCATTATAACCTCTTATCATAGAATTATAGAATGATAGAGTTGGAAGGAATCTTGCAGGTCATCTAGTCCACCCCCCTGCACTCTGCAGGAGCATAGCTGAAAGATAGCCCTACATACCTACAACATACCCGAAAGATGGTCATCCAGCCTCCGCTTGAAAACGTCCAGCGAAGGAGCATCCACCACCTCCCGAGGCAGACTGTTCCACTGTTCAACCACTCTTACAGCAAGGAAGTTTCTCCTGATATTTAGCCGGTAACGACTCCCTTGTAATTTCCACCCATTAGACCAAGTCTTGCAATCCAGAGCAAGAGAGAATAGATCTGCTCCATCTTCTACATGACAGCCCTTCAGATACTTGAAGACTGCAATCATGTCCCCTCTAAGCCTTCTCTTTCCCAGGCTAAACATACCCAATTCTTTCAACCTTTCCTCATGAGACTTGGATTCCAACCCTCTCACCATCCTGGTTGTCCTCTTCTGGACACGCTCGAGCTTGTCAACATCCTTCCTCAAATGTGGCGCCCCAAACTGGACACAGGACTCCAGGTGGGGCCTGACCATAGCAGAACAGAGCGGAACTACCACCTCCCGTGATCTGGTTGCAGTGCTTCTGTGAATGCATCCTAAGATTGCATTAGCTTTCTGATCAGCCACATCCCACTGCAGGTTCATGTTTAGCTTGTGATCAACCAGAACACCTAGATCCCTTTCACATGTGCTGCTGTCAAGCCAAGTCCCTCCCATTCTATATCTGTGCCTTTGATTTTTTGTACCTAAGTGCAGGACTTTGCACTTCTCTCTATTGAAATTCATTTTACTTGTCTCAGCCCACTGTTCCAGCCTATCTAGATCATTTTGAATCCTGACTTCAGAATTAGCAATCCCACCCAGCTCCATGTCATCTGCAAATTTGAGAAGCATCCCCCCCCCAGGGCTCCAATGTGCATCACCTTGCACTTGGCCACATTGAACCCCATTTGCCATGTTGACGCCCACTTGCCCATCCTTGACAGTTCCCATTGGAGTGCCTCACAATCCTCACTGTTTTTCACCACCCTGAACAACTTTGTATCATCTGCAAATTTAGCCACTTCACTGCTTACTCCCAACTCCAAATCATTAATGAACAAGTTAAAAAGCAGTGGACCAAGTACTGATCCCTGCGGTACCCCACTGCTTACCACCCTCCACTGAGAAAATTGCCCACTTATACTCACTCTCTGTTTTCTATTAATTAGCCAGTTTTTGATCCATAAAAGGACTTCTCCTTCTATCCCATAATTTTTGAGCTTACTTAGGAGCCTTTGATGAGGAACTTTATCAAAAGCTTTCTGGAAGTCAAGGTAAACAATATCTATTGGATCCCCCTTGTCCACATGTTTGTTCACCCCCTCAAAGAACACTAACAGGTTAGTGAGACAAGATCTTCCCTTACAGAACCCATGCTGAGTCTGCCTCAATAGGTTTTGTTCATCTATGTGCCTACTAATTATTTCCTTAATAATTGTTTCCACCAATTTACCCGGTATCGACGCCAGACTGACTGGCCTGTAATTTCCCAGATCTCCTCTGGAACCCTTTTTAAAGATGGGAGTGACATTAGCTACCATCCAGTCCTCAGGAATGGAGGCAGATTTTAAGGAAATAATACATATTTTTGTCAGGAGATCCACAAGTTCACATTTGAGTTCTTTCAGAACTCTCGGATGTATGCCATCTGGGCCTGGTGATTGATCAGTTTTTAAGTTGTCTATCAGTTTTAGGACCTCCTCTCTCGTCACCTCAATCTGTTTGAAGTTTTGTTCTGCAATTTTGTAGAGCCTGTGTTCGGATATGTTTTACTTGGCTGTTGTTTGCAAGCTGCTCATAAAGACGATCAAGGTGGCCTGTTTGATAGAAAGCCGTCTTAAGTTCCCGGAAATTACATGTCTGGCATTTTGTTTACTCGATGCAGCTATAAAATTGTTTTGACCCCTCTGGGAATTGTGAAATTTCATTGCCGTATCCACAAAAGATGAAATGTGGCTAATCATAATAGAGCTTAAGGGTACTTTGAAATGTAATGAGGAACCAAACATAGACAAGGAACATATTACGGATTTATCCATACGTAGTCCCAACTCCCTTTCAAGTGATTGGAGGTCATAGAAGCCATAGAATCAGAGAGTTGGAAGGGGCCAGACAGGCCATCTAGTCCAACCCCCTGCTCAATGCAGAATCGGCCTAGAGCACCTCTGACAAAGTGTTCATCCTGCTGCTGCTTAAAGACTGCCAGGGAGGTGGAGCTCACCATCTCCCTAGGCAGCTGATTCCACTGTGGCAGAACTTTGACTGTCAATTTCCCCCCCCCCCAAGATCCAGCCAGTACCTTCCCGCTCTTAGCTTAAGCCCATTATGGTGAATCCTCTCCTCTGCTGCCAACAGGAACAGCCCCCTGCCCTCCTCTAAGTGACAGCCCTTCAGATACTTCAAGAGAGCAAACCTGTCCCTCCTCAACCTCCTCTTCTCCATACTAAACATTCCCAAGTCCCTCAGCCTTTCCTCTTAGGGCTTGGTCTCCAGGCTCCCGATCATCCTCATCGCTCTTCTCTGCACCCACTCCATTCTGTCCATCTTATGGTAGTGAGTACCACAGGCCCACTGTGTTAATCCCCCCCTTACACGGTGGTCCTGATCCATCCCTGCTCATGATTCAAGGACTCGGCTCTCTCTGTTCACAGAAGATCAAAAGAAAGAGATGAAATAGGGGGAATAAGCAGAAAAGGCTGAAGGCACTTTTAGTGGCACGTAGTTCATGGAAACCAGATTATACAGAGCCCAAGGAGGAACTGCATAACCAGTTAATGCAACCTGAACGAAAAGGGGATGTCAAAGGGTAATTTGGTGGACCACAAGAATATGCAGGTCCACACATAACAGCATACAAACATAAGAGAAGCCAATGTTGCATCAGGCCAATGGCCCATCCAGTCCAACACTCTGTGACACAGTGGCCAAAAATAGCAGGGGCCATCAGGAGGTCCACCAGTGGGGCCAGGCCACCAGAAGCCCTCCCACTGTTGCCCCCCCCCAAAGCACCAAGAATACAGAGCATCACCTGCCCCAGCCTGTGAGTTCCTATCTATACCTTGTGGCTAATAGCCACTGATGGACCTCTGCTCCATATGTTTATCCAGTTCCCTCTTGAAGCTGTCCATGCTTGTAGCCGTCGTCATCCCCTCCTGTGGCAGTGAAATCCATCACTCTTTGGGTGAAGAAGGACTTCCTTTGATCATTCTTAGCCTACTGCTCATTAATTCCATTAAGTGCCCATGCGTTCTTGTATTGTGAGAAAGGGAGAAAAGTACTTCTTTCTCCACCTGCTATATCCCATGCATAATCTTATAAACTTCGATCATGTCACCCCTCAGTCATCATTTCTCCAAGCTAAAGAGCCCCAAGCGTTTTAACCTTTCTTCATAGGGAGTGTTCCAACCCTTTTATGATTCTAGTTGCCCTTTTCTGCACTTTTTTCCAGTGCTATAATATCCTTCTGAGGTGTGGTGACCGGAATTGCGCACAGTATGTGATGGACAATAGATATAGGCACAAGGAAATACCTTTTTACCCAACAAGTAATTAAATTGTGGGATTCACTTTTGGTGGGAGTGAAGTCCAGCAATGGCTGCTAGCCATGAGGACTAAGAACATAAGAACAAAAGAGAAGCCAATGTTGGATCAGGCCAATGGCCCATCCAGTCCAACACTCTGTCACACAGTGGCCAAAAATACCAGGTGCCAGCAGGAGGTCCAGCAGTGGGGCCAGGACACTAGAAGCCCTCCCACTGCTGCCCCCCCCCCAAGCACCAATGATACAGAGCATCACTTGCCTTGGACCGAGAGCTCCTTTCTATACCTTGTGGCTAATAGCCATTGATGGACCTCTGCTCCATATGTTTATCCAGTTCCCTCATGAAGCTGTCCATGCTTGTAGCCACCACCATCTCCTGCATAGGGCTGCCAAGTCTCGTTGAATCGTGGCGGGGGATCGTCATTCTTTACAGGAACTCTGCCGCGGGGGATGGCAACAGGCGTTGCACCGCCGTTGCCAGGATGTGACGCTACGCATCGCTCTGGCAACGGGGCTGTTAGGAGTCTGGCTAGCAGTAGTTGAGGCTGGGCCTACAACTCCCAGAAGCCTCTGAGAGGTTTTGGAGCCAAAATTGACCAATAGGAAAAGAGGAGGGCTTGGAATAAAAGATCTGGTACAGCAGGGAAAGCTGTTCTTCTTCCCAGAGGGCAGAGCCAGAAGGAAGGCTGCTGCAGGGAAGAAACCCTCATCCTGAGGGAAGGGTGAGTAGTCTAAGGCCACTGCAGATAGTGAGCTAGGGACAGTATATGTTTAGACGCGTTAGGGCATTTGATTTCTTTTCTTTTCACCCACTGACTGTTATTATTCTGCACTTTGTTGTTTGACCTCTTATAAAATAAACCTTTTCCTTGTTGTACTCTGCCTGGTCCTCACGCCTATTATTCAGCCAAAAGGGAGGTCTGAAGGTCTTGGGAGGGTGCTCTGGGCCTTCACAAGTGATCCTAAATCCAGAGTGGTGGCAGCGTCAGTTGACACCCCACCTGAGCCGTGACAGGGAGAAAAAGACTTCTTTCTCTACCTGCTCTGTCCCATGCATAATCTTGTAAACCTCGATCATGTCACCCCCTCAGTCATCATTTCTCCAAGTGAAAGAGCCCCCAAGCACTTTAACCTTTCTTAATAAATAAATAAATAAATAAATTCATAAGGGAAAGTGTTCCAACCCTTTGATCATCCGAGTTGCCCTTTTCTGGACTTTTTCTAATGCTATGATATCCTTTTTGTGGTGTGGTGACCAGAACTATACACAGTACTCCAAATGAGGTCACACTATCGATTTATACAGGGGCATGATGATACTGGCTGATTTGCCATTGTCTGCCTATGCATCACAACCCTGGTATTCTTTGGGGGTCTCCCTTCCAAGTACTTGCCTGGGTTGGTCCTGCTTAGCTTTTGAGATCTGATGAGATCATGTGAGGACACTTTAGCTTGGCACCCCCTAAAATATATCCCGGTAACAGGGTGCATTTTATCCGAAAACCATCCATCAAACGCTTAAAAACGGCGAGCGGTTTTGCTCGGAGCTCTCAAATCTCCTCTTTGCTTATTGCAAAGCGAAGGATGTGTTTCATTCTGGAGTTTTGCCTCTCGTTAAGCGCAAAGCCGGATCGCATAATCATAGTGTGCCATAAGGAATAATTTGATGTGGCAAAGACTTATGTTGGTCACCTTCATTATTACGTGTGTGGGGGAAATATGGCACTGACATAAAACAATAATATAAATTTCCTTTCCTACATTTGCCCACACACAAAGAAAACGAAACAAGGTAAATTTGTGCTCAATTTAGGTAGATGGATAATCAGGCTTTCAATTATGGCTCCCTTATTTGTTAGCCCACGGATGAAAGATTAGGTGACAATATGCAAAAATATATATATATTTTCTGCATATTATAATATTTAGCAATGTCATTTGATTTTTTATATATTTCATTAAATTGTTTTGTGGCTTTATTATCTTCCCAGATGCATGGCGCAGAAATACAATTATTCAGATTTAGACGCCATAAAATTTGGCACACGTTTACTCGCACGGAGAATTCCTGCATGCTAAAGAGGAATTACTGCATTCTCCCCACATACCCGTGCTCCCATTGAACCATTTATTAGACAGAGCACATTAGGGGAAATACGCCATTTATGTTAAGGGGCCCTTCTGATAACAGATGTGTTTGTGTAGAGCAAATATTTCAATGTATCACAGCCTTTTGGTCATGACTGTAACAGAAGCGCTAAGCAAACGCATCGTGTGGTTATGGGGCTTGGCAGAAGGTGGGGGGAGAGGGAGGTACAGAATGGAAGGCCATGCTTTAGTGGTTCAACTGCCAGGGTCTCAGGTTCAAATCCCTGCTTGGTCATGGAAGCCCGCCGGTTGACTTTGGGCCAGTTGCATACTTTCAGTCTAACCTACCTATTCTGGGAGAACCAGGTTTGATTCCCACTCCTCCACATGCAGCTGCAGGTGTGACCTTGGGTCGGTCACAAGTTCTCTCAGAGCTGTTCTGGAAAGACCAGTCCTTGAAAGAGCCCTCTCAGCTCCACCTACCTCACAGGGTGTCTGTGTACATATGGGCTTCCATGTGTAATATTATGTGATATTTGTGTGGAATGGGGTACGGCGAAAAGACGTGCCGGCGATCCCACGGCCGGCGGTGATGCGGCCTTTCGTAAAGAACCACCTAGGTAGGTGGTTCTTTTTTGCTGAGGGTTTTGGCCGGTAGGGGCGGATTGGGGACGGCCTGGGAACGGGCGCAGCACGATTCCCAGATGTTGCTGTGGGATCGCGCCCGTTTGCTGCAGCCCCGATCCGTCCCTCTCCCGGCCCAAAACGGCTCGTATGAACACGGCCCCTATTGGTCAATTTTGGCTCCAAAACCTCTCGGACCTCTCAGGGGCTTCTGGGAGTTGTAGGCCCAGCCTCACCTACTGCTAGCCAGGCTCCCTGGGCCTAGTAGGCCTCTGGTGGCACAGCCCAGATCATGACACAGAGACTAAAAAACCGTGAGCTAGCTCACACTAACTCAGCTTAGAAGGAACCCTGCTCTCCAATACTTTAGAGCGTCCTGCATTTATCAGTTAGGAGTCAAACTTGGGGAGCACGGTAGGCTTTGAGTGTCCCTTTCTCCCTTTTCACAGGAGGAGGAGGAACATAAGAACATAAGAGATGCCAATGTTGGATCAGGCCAAAGGCCCATACAGTCCAACACTCTGTATCACACAGTGGCCAGAAATACCAGGTGCCATCAGGAGGTCCACCAGTGGGGCCAGGACATTAGAAGCCCTCCCACTGTTGACCCCCCAAGCACCAAGATGACAGAGCATCACTTGCCCCAGAGCCCCTATCTATACCTTGTGGCTAATAGCCACTGATGGACCTCTGCTCCATATGCTTATCTAATTCCCTTTTGAAGCCGTCCATGCTTGTAGCTGCCACCACTTCCTGTGGCAGTGAATTCCAAGTGTTAATCACTCTTTGGGTGAAGAAGTACTTCCTTTTGTCCGTTCTAACCCGACCGCTCTGCAGTTTCATGGAGTGCCCACGAGTTCTTGTATTGTGAGAAAGGGCGAAAAGTACCTCTTTTTCTACCTGCTCTTTCCCATGCATAATCTTATAAACCTCAATCATGTCACCCCTCAGTCGTCGTTTCTCCAAGCTAAAGAGCCCTAAGCGCCTTAACCTATCCTCATAGGGAAAGTGTTCCAACCCTGTTATCATTCGAGTTGCCCTTTTCTGCACTTTTTCCAAAGCTATAATATCCTTTTTACGGTGTGGTGACCAGAATTGCACACAGTATTCCAGATGAGGTCGCACCATTGATTTATATAGGGGCATTATGATATTGGCTGATCTGTTTACAATACCCTTCCTAATAATCCCCAGCATAGCATTGGCCTTCTTTATTGCAGTCACACACTGTCTCGACATTTTCAGTGAGTTATCTACTACAACTCCAAGATCTCTCTATTGATCAGTCTCTGCTAGTTCAGACCCCATCAACGTGTATTTATATTTAGGATTTTTGGCTCCAATGTGCATCACCTTGCACTTGGCCACACTGAACCCCATTTGCCATGTTGACGCCCACTCGCCCATCTTTGACAGATCCCTTTGGAGTGCCTCACAATCCTCACTAGTTTTCACCACCCTGAACAACTTCGTATCATTTAGCCACTTCACTGCTTACTCCCAACTCCAAATCATTAATGAACAAGTTAAAAAGCAGTGGACCAAGTACTGATCCCTGCGGTGCCCCACTGCTTACCCCCCTCCACTGAGAGAACTGCCCATTTATACTCACTCTCTGTTTTCTATTAATTAGCCAGTTTTTGAAGAGGAGGAAGAGGAGGAGAAAAAGATTGGATTTATACCCCGTCCTTCACTCGAAGTCTCAGAGCGGCTTACAATCTCCTTTCCCTCCCCCCAACTGATTTTGAGACCCAGACCGTAGTGCTCTCTGGGGTATGTATGGGGAAAGGTGGTCCTGTAGGTATGTCGGACCCCGGCCATGTAGGGCTTTAAAGGTAAGAACCAGCACTTTGAAGCGGATTCGGTATACTATTGGCAGCCAGTGCAGTGTCCTCAGCACAGCTTATAGGGAACACTGGTTGCGAGTTGAACTCTGATATAACCAGGGATGATATCCAAGTGTGGAAAGGACCTTAGTCTCTAAGGCGCTACTGGGAGGAGATGAGAAGTTGTCGAGGAGGCTCCTAGTGGGGAAGATGGTGGGATTTACAAAAGGCTTGCTGGTTTACAGCAAAAGCAACTTCAGCCGCTTCCATGCAGATCCTGTATGTAAAGCATCAAACGGAAGATTGTCGATGCAACTTCCCACACGGGAATATCCATCCGAACCAGGGCTCTTTCTGTAGCAGGGACTCCTTTGCATATTAGGCGACACACCCCTAATGTAGCCAATCCTCCAAGAGCTTACAGAGCTCTTCTTACAGGGGCTACTGTAAGCTCTTGGAGGATTGGCCACATACAGGGCTCTTTTTGTAGCAGGGACTCCTTTGCATATTAGGTGACACACCCCTAATGGAGCCAATCCTCCAAGAGCTTACAGAGCTCTTCTGACAGGGGCTACTCTAAGCTCTTGGAGGATTGGCTACATTAGGGGTGTGTTATTCCGAACAAATCATCGTGACAGAAAAAATGAACATACTTTTGCATTACCTACTTCAGTAGTGGGACCAAAAGAATGCAGCAGGGGGGAAAATAGACCCAGAGCAAGTAGAAACAGAAGGTGAAAATTCTGCCCACCCTGCAACATTGCCTGAACAGACAGCCAAGATATGAATGAGGACACTTAAAGCTCTTGCTGCTCTTCTGAATTGATGCAGGTTTCCTGTGGGTTTTTTTTTGGGGGGGGTCTTTCACACTACTGGACTCAAATGACTCAAATGACACTTCCCCCAAATGACTCTTTAGATCCAACCAGTGTTCCCTCTAAGCTGAGTTCGTGTGAGCTAGCTCACAGTTTCTTAGCCTCTGGCTCACACCTTTTTGCTCGCTCGCAGCTTTAATGCCAGTAGCTCACAAAGGAGAATTTTTGCTCACAAGACTCCACGGCTTAGAGGGAGCATTGGATCCAACCCACTGTATTTAATAGGAATATTTAATGTAACATAATTAAGTGCTAGATCAAGATGGGTAGCTGTTACTCTGTCTATAGCAAAGTAAGAGTCCAGTAGCACCTTAAAGACTAATGGAATTTGTGGCAGGGGATAAGCTTTCATGAGTCACGGCTCACTTCTTCAGATACAGCAAGAATGTGAGGCCATCTGCCCTTCTATCTTGGAGAGAGGAGGGAAAGCTCTTGCTGCTCTTCTGAATTGATGCAGGTGCTTCCTGTGGGTTTTTTTTTGGGGGGGGTCTTTCACACTACTGGACTCAAATGACTCAAATGACACTTCCCCCAAATGACTCTTTAGATCCAACCAGTGTTCCCTCTAAGCTGAGTTCGTGTGAGCTAGCTCACAGTTTCTTAGCCTCTGGCTCACACCTTTTTGCTCGCTCGCAGCTTTAATGCCAGTAGCTCACAAAGGAGAATTTTTGCTCACAAGACTCCACGGCTTAGAGGGAGCATTGGATCCAACCCACTGTATTTAATAGGAATATTTAATGTAACATAATTAAGTGCTAGATCAAGATGGGTAGCTGTTACTCTGTCTATAGCAAAGTAAGAGTCCAGTAGCACCTTAAAGACTAATGGAATTTGTGGCAGGGGATAAGCTTTCATGAGTCACGGCTCACTTCTTCAGATACAGCAAGAATGTGAGTCCATCTGCCCTTATATCTTGGAGAGTGGAGGGATTTCAGATGTCGAATGGCAATAGCAGGTGACTGACAATAGCAGGCGTGAATGGATCAGGTATGATATGCAGAGGGGTAGCAGGCATGGAGAGATCAGCATTCGTAATGAGACAGGAAACCTGGGTCTTGATTCAGTCCAGGAGGATGCATTGTCTGGAGCTTCATTATCAGTTGCAGTTCAGCAGTCTGTCTTTCTAATCGCCCTCTGAAATTCCTTTGTAAGAGACACTGCTACTTTTAGGTCAGCAACTTAATGTTTAAGGTTACAATGTCCCCCCCCCCCATTTTTTAAAATGATTTGGTTTCTATGTCCATTAATTCATTGTCAAAGGGACTGTCCTGTTTGTCCAATAATTAAGTGCTCCGAAGTGGTATCCTACTTGTGGTGAGACCTCATGGGGCTTTCAAGGCGAGAGATGAGCAGAGATGGTTTGCCATTGCCTGCCTATGCATAGCAACTCTGACCTTCTTTGGTGGTCTCCCAACCAAGTACTAACTAGGAATGGCCCTGCTATTCAGACTGCCAGTAGGACTAACTAACCTTATCCTACTCCCCATCCTTAAAATGAAATCTCTTCTCCCATTTGCTTGCTGGAGACCATGCCGCATCACGGTGTAAAGTTTTTAAGAGACCACCAAAAATGAAAAAAAGAGAGAGAGTTTCTACTTCTCTGATGCGAGCATTACCTTCCGTGATATATGCTGTCCTTTCGAGACCGCAGCTGCCTTTGATTTAACTTTTCATCCACCCTATTTTATTCCCTATCAAGAAAGAAATGTTACTCATCACGCTATCAGCCCCATAAAAAAGTAGCTAAAATAAATACAGACCCCGATATATATCAGTTGCCGTTTTGCTTGTTATAACTCAAAAATATAGAAACTCTCCGGATGCAATGGGGAATGCCAGTACTTCACAGGGGGCCTAGAATGTTGAGGTTTTTTTTTTAGTATTATCAGGGGATTTAAAGTGATGCCACCATTGATACTTTAGCTAAACCAAATTTTAGGAATTTCTCTTTTGAATTGGGAGCGTTTTTGCTCATTAGTAAAGTAAAGTAAAGGTTCCCTTGCTCGAAAGCCAGTCGAGTCCGGCTCTAGAGTTCCGGTGTTCATCTCCGTTTCAAAGCCGAAGAGCCAGCGCTGTCCAAAGACGTTTCCGTGGTCATGTGGCTGGCATGACTAAACACCAAGGTGCACGGAACGCTGTTACCTTCCCACCAAAGTGGTACCTATTTATCTACTTGCAATTTCTTGCTTTCGAACTGCTAGGTTGGCAGGAGTGCTCATTAGAGACAGGCACAAAAGCTGTGTTTCATCCGTTTGAGTTTATTTTGTTCTTCTTTGATGGTTTTATTATAGTTGTTTATCTGGGGAAGGGAGCTTTGGCTCTTAAAAGCCTAGACCCCCAAAATTGTGTTGGTCTCTAAGGCGCTCCTGGATTCAAATCTAGCTGTCCGATTTAGGGCTGCCAACTTCAAGGCGGTGGAAGCCAAAATGAGAGATCACAGGAAGAGGTGGAGCTCCAAAAACAACATCCATAATAAAAATAGCAAAGAGTCAATAAAGATAAGTTGCAAACACATTTACTGAAGTATTTCTGTAGTTCTGTAAGGAATATCACTCACACGCTAATGGATACTAGCTAACTCATTGTGAAGTACTTGGGTCCTGTTATTAGTCAACATGGAATGTTTCCAGCAAGAGTTGATAAGTAGTATTTGATAAGAATTGGGATCGCTACACGCCCAGATAGTGTAAATATTTCGAAACGAAATGTTCACAGTGCACAGTAGCCGTTAGCGTGCGAGCGATGACAGAAGGATATTCCTTACAGAACTACAGAAATACTTCAGTAAATGTTTTTGCAACTTATCTTTATTGATTCTTCGTTATTTTTATCACGGAAGTTGTTTTTGGAGTTCCAACTGGAGACTGAAGATCTCACGCTAATACAACTGATCTCCAAGTTCCTCTGGAAAAAATGGCCATTTTGGAAGGTGGGTTGTATGGCATCATACTAAGGAGGAGGAGATTGGATTCCTACCCCACCCTTCACTACCCAAACGAGTCTCAGAGCAGCTTACAATCTCCTTTCCCTTCCCCTCCCCACAACAGACACCTGGTGAGGTAGATGGGGCTGAGAGAGCTCTGAGAGAACTGCTCTTGTGAGAACAGCTCTGAGAGAACTGTGACTGACCCAAGGCCACCCAGCTGGCTGCATGTGGAGGAGGAGTAGGAAATCAAACCCAGCTATCCAGATTAGAGTCCATCACAGCTGGAGCATGAATAGGGACCTCAGCAGTATATAATGCCATAGAATCAACCCTTAAAAGCAGCCATTTTTCCCCAGCGGAATTGATCTCTATTGTCTGAAGATTGTGAGTAACTGAAGGAGTTCTCCAGGTCCCAGCTGAAGTTTGGTAACCTTAAATGGATCTCCCTACCAAAACTTTGTGATCCATGAGTGTAATCTATAGACCAGGGGTGTCAAACTTGTGGCCCAGGGGCCAGATCAGGCCCCCGGAGGGCTTCTATCAGGCCTGGCAGTGAAACTGGCTGTCTTCTGCTGCTTCTTCCAGTTCTGCTGCTGCTGTGTCATCGTAGGTTTGCAGCTTACAGATACACACCTGAACAGCATCCTCAGGATTGCAACAGCACAGATGCAATCATTCAGAGCGAGAGGTGTCACTCATCAGACACTGTGAAATAAACAAAATATTGTAGGAGTGCTAATGTTTTAAGCATGTTTTTTTATTTTAAGTTAAAAACCCCTTTGTGTTTGTGTCCTTTATAAAGTTTATATCTCCGCTACCTACAATTACATGTTATGACACACATGGGTAGTCATGAGGGGCTGTGGCTCAGTGGAAGAGCCTCTGCTTGGCATGCAGGAGGTCCCAGGTTCAATCCCCAGCATCTCCAGTTTAAAAGGACCAGGCAGCTGGTGATATGAAAGACCTCTGCCTGAGACCCTGGAGAGCTGTAAAGACAGGCTGTGGCTCAGTGGAAGAACCTCTGCTTGGCAGGCAGAAGGCCCCAGGTTTAATCCCCGGCATCTCCAGTTTAAAAGAACCAGGCAGCTGGTGATATGAAAGACCTCCGCCTGAGACCCTGGAGAGCTGTAAAGAGGGGCTGTGGCTCAGTAGAAGAGCCTCTGCTTGGAAGGCAGAAGGTCCCAGGTTCAATCCCCGGCATCTCCAGTTTAAAAGGACCAGGCAGCTGGTGATATGAAAGACCTCCGCCTGAGACCCTGGAGAGGAGACAACGCAGACCACGATGAACCGAGGGTCTGATTCAGTTTACGGCAGCTTCGTATCTGCTCACAGGAGGTAGTTTCACCTAGTACTGTTGTTTGGCCCGGGGGGGGGGGGGGGGGGGGTGAAGGTTCATTGAACTACATCTTTAAGCCAGCATTAGGTAGGACAGCATGTGTAAATATCAGCACGGTTAGGCAGATGGAAATATTGCACGACTGAAGAGGGATGGCTCTTTCCTTTGCCCACGGAGGCTAGTTAGAAAGATAAAACCCACCGAGATTGCAGCCAGGCGCGATTAACCACCTGAGTAGAAGTGTGCAAAAATGAAAATCAAATGTCCTGTTTGGAATGATAAAATGTCTTGCTAAACAGGAGACCTAATTTTTTTTTTGGGGGGGTGAGTGCAGATGTGTGTATGTCTGTGTATATCAGGATATTCAGAAGGCTTTCTTGGCTGGGAAACCTAATACTAAAATAGCAATGTTCTCGTCAATGATTTATAAGATTGCTTTAGAAAGACAGGGCAGAGCATACCGAGGGAGACCGGGATGAGAAAACACTCCTTACTGGAGGCATGTCACAGTTTATGGATCTGCAAGCACCGTTTGTGCGGCTGCACTTTTGTATCGCAGATTTCGAAGGAGGAACACATCTGGGTTGAAGCAAAAAGTTCCACTCGCAGGGCTGTCAGCCTCCAGATGGGGCCTGGAGATCTCCCAGAGTGAAGACTGGTCTCCAGACTACAGAGGAAATGGCAGAGGTGTCGAACTCATTTGTTATGGGGGCCGGATCTGACATAAACGAGACCTTGTTGGGCCGGGCCGGGTGTGTCATAAAATGTCATGCCAGGTAGCGGAGATACAAACTCTATAAAGGACACAAACACAAAGAGGTTTTTTTACTTGAAATAAAAACATGCTTAAAACATCAGCACTCTCTGCAATATTTTGTTTATTTAACAGTGCCTGAAAGCTAACACCTCTCACTCTGAATTATTGCATCAAAATGTCTGTGCTGTTGCAATCTTGAGTATGCTATTCGGGTGTGTATCTGTAAGCTGCAAACCTATGATAACGCAGCAGCAGCAGAACTGGAAGAAGAAGCAGGAGACAGCCAGTTCCACTGCGGCCCTCCAGGGGCCTGATGCGGCCCCCGGGCCACATGTTTGACACCCCTGCTCTATGACATCACACCCCCATTGAGGCCCCTCCGCTTCCCAAACCCTGCCATCCCCAGACACCACCCACCTGCCTCCGGGAATTTCCCAATTTGGAGCTGGCAGCCTTGTTCACAAAGTGGGGTGATGCTGAAAGGAATTGCCTCCTTTTGAGTTCATTTTGGGGGCAAGTAGATGTTCTCCCTTTTTGTGATCTTTTCCCTCCGGTCCTCGTGTTTTTCAGTGCGGATCTCCCCATCACCGGTTTCTTTCTTCTCATCTGCCCTCACTCTCCTTGCCGTCGCTTTGCCCACACTGCTCCTGAATCTGATTGGCCTTGTGATTTTTGGCGATGACATCATCACACTGCATCTAGCAGTCCAATGTGTCCAATCAGTCCTGGCGGCAAATTGGATGAAATGGCAGTGAGGGAAGAAGAGGCTGAGGACGGTCATGGCAGAGGAGGGGGAAAGCGGAACGAGGTAGAAGGAACTAAGGAAACAAAAAGGGAACCAAATACTATATATATATATATA
>NW_015168107.1:264322-271737 GCF_001447785.1 Gekko japonicus
AGGAGGAGGAGGAGGAGGAGGAGGAGGAGATTAGATTTATACCCCGCCCTTCACTCAGAGTCTCAGAGCGGCTTACAAACTCCTTTCCCTTCCCCTACCCACAACAGACACCCTGTGAGGTATGTGAAGCTGAGACAGCTCTTTCCAGAAGTGTCCTTGAGAGAACAGCTCTGACAAAACTCTGGCTTGCCCAAGGCCATCCAGCCAGGTGCAAGTGGAGAAGTGGGGAATCAAACCCGGTTCTCCCAGATTAGAGTCCGCACACTTAACCACGATACCAAACTGTCTGTAGTTCCTTTTTAATTGGGAATTTCTGAAGATTGGACCTGGGACCTTCCGCATGCCAAGCAGTTTGAACTGGCACTGTCTCTGTGCATGTGTAGAGTTGTGGAAACCTGATGCAAACCAGCTTGGCAGGTGTTCACAGCTGTTCACCATGAAATGAATAGATGGGGTGATTGGTTCACTTCAGATCGACCCATCCAAACAAGGGGGGGAGGAGGAGGCAGTGTGGTATAGTGGCTAGAAGGCTGCCAGGAAAGCAGGGTCAAGATCCCCCTTCAGTGGCAAAGCTTACAGGAAGATCTTCCGTCAGTTGTTTGTGTTCAGCCTAACCCACCTTGCATGGTGGCTGTGAGAAAGCAGGAAGTCAGAGATCACATGTCCTGCCTTCAGAAAATGCAACGGATAAATAATCAGAACAGAAGAGAAGCCAGTGTTGGATCAGGCCAGTGGCCCATCCAGTCCAACACTCTGTCACACAGTGGCCAAAAACACCAGCTGCCATCAGGAGGTCCACCAGTGGGGCCAGGACACTAGAAGCCCCTCCCACTGTTGACCCCCCCCAAGCACCAAGAATACAGAGTATCCCTTGCCCCATACCAAGAGTTCCTTCCTGTCTATACCTTCTGGCTAATAGCCACTGATGGACCTCTGCTCCATATGCTTATCCAATTCCCTCATAACATAAGAACATCAGAGAAGTCAATGTTGGATTCAGGCCAATGGCCCATCCAGTCCAACACTCTGTGTCACACAGTGGCCAAAAATACCAGGTGCCATCAGGAGGTCCAGCAGTGGGGCCAGGACACTAGAAGCCCTCTCACTGTTACCCCCCCCCCCAAGCACGAAGAATTCAGAGCATCCCTTGCCCAAGACTGAGAGTTCCGATCTACACCTTGTGGCTAATAGCCACTGATGGACCTCTGCTCCATATGTTTTTCTAATTCCCTCTTGAAGCCATCCATGCTTGTAGCTGCCACCACCTCCTGTGGCAGTGAATTCCATGTGTTAATCCCTCTTTGGGTGAAGAAGTACTTCCTTTTATCCATTCGAACCCGACTGCTCAGCAATTTCATGGAGTGCCCACGAGTTCTTGTATTGTGAGAAAGGGAGAAAAGGACTTCTTTCTCTACCTGCTCTATCCCATACATAATCTTGTAAACCTTGATCATGTCACCCCTCAGTTGTCGTGAGAATGGGGGGAAAGGACTTATTTCTCCACCTGCTCTATCCCATGCATAATCTTATAAACCTCGATCATGTCACCCCTCAGAATGAAGAGCTTTCCCTGGGAATGAGACTTTGGCATGTGGCAGAGGGGAAATTCCAGAACATAACAAGAGCAGGAGATAGTGGGTCAAAATGACCTACCGGAAAGAATTCTCAAGATCGCTCAGTCCAAGGGACCAACAAGATGGGGGGGGGCATAAGATTCTGAGAGTCAAAACTCCCTTTGCTAGTGATCTGATGAAGAAAGCTTTAGCTCTTGGCAGCTTCTACTCAAAAGGTTAGAGACTTGCTAGTCTCTAACATGCTAGGTAAAGATAAAGGTTTCCCTTGCTTGAAAGCCAGTCGAATCCGACTCTAGGGATGTGGTGCTCATCTCCGTTTCCAAGCCGAAGAGCCAGCGCTGTCCGAAGATTTCTCCATGGTCATGTGGTCGGCATGACTAGACACCGAGGTGCACGGAATGCTGTTACCTTCCCACCAAAGTGGTACCTATTTATCTACTTGCAATTTCTGGCTTTTGAACTGCTAGTTTGGCAGGAGCTGGGACCAGAGAGTCCGTCATGCAGCACACGGGTCTCGAACTGCTGACCTACCGACCTTCTGGTCTGCAGTTCAGCATCTTAACCACTTGAGCCATCAAATCTAGCGGTTCAACTGCAGACCAACCCTGCTACCCTCTGAAACTCAATACAAGGATATGTCAAAGTGTATTTACTTGGTAGTTTGGGAAGAACATATAACAGGTTCTCAGACCGAACTGTAGGGCTCCCTCATGCGAAAACTAAATGTTAGAAAGAAAGGCTAGAGCCTCACCTTCTCCCTGACAGATTGGCATCCTCGGTACAAGTTTTACAAAAACGGGGGCACCCTAGGGTTACCAGTCCTCCCATCGTAGCAGGAAGCCTCCCACCGATCACTGCTCTTGCCCACCATGGCTCTGAGTGGTGGCAGAAGAAAAAAACAAAAATGCTGCTGGCCACTGTGCCAGTACGTCACTTCTGGGTAGTGACAACGGGCAGTTCTAGGGATTGCTCGAAACTCTGTGGTTTTACCATAGAGTTTTTAGGCAATTCCTAGAGCTACCCATTGTCAATTCTGAATACAATGTATTTATTCATTCATTCAATCAATCAATTTATACCCCGCCTACCCCGCAAGGTAGGCTCAGTGATCTGTTGATCATAGAGTTGGAAGAGACCTCCAGGGTCATCTAGTCAAACCCCCTGCACAAGGCAGGAAATTCACAAATACCTCCCCACACACACACACACCATGACCCCTATTCCATGCCCAGAAGATGACCAAAAAACTCCAGGATCCCCGGCCAAACTGGCATTGAGAAAAATTGCTTCTTGACCCCAAAGTGGTGATCAGCATTTCCCTGGGCGTGTAAGAAAGTGCTACGAAGAAGAAAAAGAAGAGATTGGATGTATATCCCACCCTTCACGACCCAAAGGTGTCTCAGAGCGGCTTACAAACTCCTTTCCCTCCCCCTCTCCACAACAGACACCCTGTGAGGTAGGTGGGGCTGAGAGAGCTCTTGACAGAAACTGCTCTTTTTCAAGAACAGCTCTTGTCAGAACTACGGCTTGCCCAAGGTCATCCAGCGAGGTGCAAGTGGAGGAGTGGGGAATCAAACCCGGTTCTCCCAGATTAGAGTCCATGCACTTAACCGCTATACCAAACTAAGCACTGAGGCAACCCTTCCTGCCTTCCCTCTCATAATCTGCCTAAATTCACAGAATCTGCTTTGCTGTCAGATGGCCATCTAGCCTCTGTCTGAGAGCATCCAAAGAAGGAGAGCCCACCACCTCCCAAAGAAGCCTGTTCCACTGAGGAACCACTCAAACTGTCAGGAAGTTCTTCCCAATGCCGCACACCCCTGTATCCCCCACCCCCAACCTTCCCACTCATTTCCGGTCTCAGCCTGGCCACTTTAGAACATCCACACATGTACTTTTCACCTGTAGTCCGAAGTGACCGGATCCCGCAACAGCCTGATCGTAAGAACCCCATGTCCACGTAGACCCGCCTCGCCCGGCTCCTCTTCCAAATCCGCCTGTGCAAAGCCGTAGTGCCTTGCCGAGTAAACTCCTGATCTTTCAAAACCTCCCTGCAAACACAGCCCGAGAGACCGAGGATGCAAACGTTTCATAACAGGCTGAGGTTTTTGCCTCCCTCCCCCCAACCCTTCTCAGCAGTAATTAATGTGGTAGTAAAATCAGCAGAAAGGCAACAGAGAGATCTGGTGGAGGCAGGGATGAAAAAGACCCAGGGGAGCGCCTAAATGGACAATAATTGCAGGTTATTATACACTCTGCTACCTTACAGGGGAAATCTGGTCAGCTATTAGCAAAGTTGCGCGGAATAATCAAGTGGACGAGGGCGGAGGCGAGTCTTTCGGCGTCGAGGAGGAGGAGGGGAGAGGGGCTGAACTCTGGGACCTTTCCACACTAGACCTTAAATCCTGGCTCCGCCCTGTCCCCAAACTTACATTCTATACTACACCTGAGTTCACCCTTGTAATTATCTCCGGGTAGCTGTTGTAGATTTTCTGGGCTGTCTGGCCGTAGTCTTGGCATTGTAGGACCTGACGTTTCGCCAGTAGCTGCAGTTGGCATCCTCAGAGGCAGGGGTCATTTCGTAGAAAAAGAGGTGCAGGAGCTCATTAGCATAACTCATTAGCATAACTCATTTGCATATGCCACACCCCTTGACATCACCGGAAGTGTGTCAGAAGGCAACACCCACCGCTCAGGCTCCACTGGACTCTTTTGGGTTGCTAGCTATTGGGGGGGGGGGAAACGTGCAGATCTGTCCTCGCAGAGGAGGGAGAGCTTGTACCTGAATAAAACTTGGTCTTAAAGGTGCCACTGGACTCTTTTGGACCGGGGGGCCGGGGGGAGCTCTGTAACTTACCTGGCTGCTTCTTGCTCTGACTGAGGGCTGCTGGGAGCAGGGGCTGGGGCTTGTTGCATGTGCCCACCCCCTGGGCTCTTTACTGCCGGAGCTCCGCTCCTGTGCGCTCCTGCAGGAAATGACCCCTGCTCAGAGGTATAACACAGAGAGTACTCCATCTTTCTGTGTTGTACCTCTCAGGGTGCCAGTCACAGTTACTGGCGAAACGTCATGTCCTACAATGCCAAGACCTCGGCCATACAGCCCGGGAAATCTACAACAGCTAATGAACTCCGGCCGTGAAAGCCTTCGACAATGTATCTCGGGGTATTTTTTGTTTCCACATTATATTAAGGTCACCCCAGTTTTGCCCCACACTTGTCCCGGGATACACGGAGACTGTTATAACCAGGGATAAATGCAAGGTATGGTGTCGTGAGTTGAACGCTGATAAAAAAACTAGGGATGAGGTCCAGGTGCGGAAAGGACCTCAAACGTACACGGCGTTCCAAACGCACAGGTTTCCGGTCGCCGACGAAGCGCGCCTCAGAGGAAAGGCCAAAGGGAAATCTGGAAAGGGAGAAGTCTGGGAACTTTTGGAGCGGGGACAGTTTTGAGCAGTGGCATTTCTTGGGTGGGTGTGTAGGCATACCTCTCTCTGTCCCTGAGTTGGCGTGTTACGAAAAGTCATCTTTGGAATGGGCAGGGTCCTTGTAGGGCTTGGTCTCCAGGCCCCCAGTCACCGTTGTCCTTAGGGCTTTTTTCGTAGAAAAAGCCCAGCAGGAACTCATTAGCATAATAGGCCACACCCAACAGCAGAAACTCGTTAGCATATTAGGCCACACCCCCATGCCTTCCCTTGACTTGCTCGGGCGCCCCGCTGCTGTGGGGAGCCCGGGCAAGCTGGCCCTTGGACAGGCCGGGGAAGGCATGGGGAGGCCCCCTGGCCCGCCCGCCTCGGAGTCACTGGGGGGGTCTCTCTCCAGGCCTTCCCTCTGTCGCCAGGCACACAGAGGTTTTGGCTGTAGTGGGCGTGGCCAACTCTGAAGCCAGCCGGAACTCCGTTCCTGTGCGTTCCTGCCCCAAAATAGCCCTGGTTGTCCTCTTCTGCACCCACCCAGTATTGTCCAGATCTTTTTCGAAGAACTGTGCACAGTACTCCAGGTGTGGACCCTCCCTGGGCAGCTGATTCCACTGTTGCACAACTCTTACTGTCAAAACGTTTTTCCCCTAAGATCCAGCCGGTACCTTCCCGCCCTTCATTTAAACCAATTATTGTGAGTCCTCTCTTCTGCTGCCGACAGGAACAGTTCCCTGCCCTCCTCTAAGGGACAGCCCTTCAAAGACTTAAAGAGAACAATCATGTCCCACCTCAACCTCCTCTTCTCTAGACTGAACATTCCCAGTTCCCTCAGCCTTTCCTCCTAGGGCTTGGTCTCCAGGCCCCCGATCATCCTCGTCGGTCTCCTCTGCACCCACTCCATTCTGTCCACATCCTTTTGGAAGTGAGGCCTCCAGAACTGCACACAATCCTCCAGGTGCGGCCTGACCAATGCAGTGTTCAGCAGAACTATCACATCGTGATCTGGATGTTATGCCCCTGTTGATACACCCCATGATCGTGTTAGCCATTTTTGTCGCTGCCTCACACTGGCTGCTCATGTTTAACTTATGATCCACCCATACCCCAAAATTTTGTTCACACTCACTGCTACCCAGAAGTATATTCCGCCATCCAATATGCGTCCTCCTCATTTTTGTTACCCAGATGTAGAACTCGGTGCTTATCAGTGTTCCCTCTAAGCTGAGTTAATGTGAGCTAGCTCACAGTTTTTTAGCCTCCGGCTCACACATTTTTGTCTTCGCTCAAGAAGGATGGCTCCAGAGCAAACTAATTTATGCACTAGCCAAATTGCCTGCTCACAACTTTAATGCCAGTAGCTCACAAAGCAGAATTTTTGCTCACAAGACTCCACAGCTTAGAGGGAGCTTATCCTTGTTAAATGGCATCTTGTTCACACCCACCCACTTTTCCACTGTGTTCAGACCTCATTGGATTCTCTCTCTTCTGGTGTGTTCGCTGCTCACGGAGATGGTCGTGGCTAAATATAGGGCTTGCAGGATGTATCCCACATTCCTTTTTCAGGTTTTCGCGCTCATGAAGGGCAGGCGTTTGTGCAGGTTTTCTCACACTGAAATCACAGCCTTGCCAAGGTTTTCTTGCATCAGCCATGCCATGCGGACGGGTGATGGATCAGACTGGCTTGCGTACAGGAGTTCTCTGACTGGAGCAAGCAGTATCAGAGATCCAACCCCCCTCTCTACCCCAAAAAAGACCCCTCCATGTGGAAGCAAATCCCATGATCTCTTGAGAGAAGCGAAGGTTACAGAGAACAACAGAAAGGGGTTTCTGGCCAGTAGAGGGAGCAGATACGCTGCCACGGATACACCAAGTGTTTCAAGTACCTTTGGTTATGTGTGAACGCTCCCTGCTATTAGCACATCATGTTTAGAATGGGTTCTTGTTGTTATTATTTCACACACACATACACGCACACTATGTCAAAATCACGTTCCCTTTCATGGTCTTCACACAAGCTTTGCAAATACTTCAGTACACCCCAGCAGACAGATCTCAAAAATACTGTTGAAAACCCAGAATCATTTAGATTTTTTGAATCACGGCCCACACAGGTGCCCAATAATTTAGTTCAGCAGATGAAGACCCGCCGAGAAAGAAACAACCTGGATACAGCTCCAAAACACAGAACATGAAACGCCTCATCTAGCAACTTTGATGTGTGGTGTATTGGTTAAAGGGTCGGGCTGGGAGCTAGAAAACCCAGGTTCGATCCCCCACTCTGCCATGGAAGCTTGCTGGGTGACCTTGGGCCATTCACACTCTCTCAGGTTAACCTACCTTGCAGGATTGTTGTGGGGCCAAAACGGAGGAGGGGGAAACAATGGAAGAAGAGGAGGAGGAGGAGGAGGAGGAGGAGGAGGAG
>NW_015168107.1:271793-278530 GCF_001447785.1 Gekko japonicus
GGAGGAGGAGGAGGAGGAGGAGGAGGAGGAGGAGGAGATTGGATTTATACCCCGCCCTTCACTACCCAAAGGTCACACCAGCAGCTGCACATGGAGGAGTGAGGAATCAAACCCGGTTCTCCCAAATTAGAGTCCACACACTTAAACACTACACCAAACTGGCTGCTTTGGTTTCCCACTGGGGAGAAAGATGGGAAATAAAGGAAGAGAATCTTAGGCTGCGGTCCCATGGAGCATTAGCCATGCTACTGAGATGGATGATAGGCGGATTTTCCAGGCGTGATCACACCACAACATCTGGGAAGGGTAGAGCTCCCATGGCGAACCCGAGGCTTCCCTCCGAAGATGCGGAGTTAAAAACTAGTACCTCTGAGGTACTAGTTTCCGGAAACCGCAGGGAAAGGGCTGGCGTCTGATCGCGTTTCCGGTGGTAGTCCGCCCATGTCCCGTCACAAACAGGGTTTTTTCCCCCCAAGTCTCCACAGGATGCACACAAGCACCCAACTGCGCATGTGCACTAAGAGGAAAGCGAAAGTTCCGTTGCTCCGCAGAATCACGCATGGCATGGTGAGATCGCGCCGCGCCGCTTCTTTGCTGCACTGCAGGATCATCGTGTGATCGCCACATCGCCCCTACCCACGGGACCTCGACGGGACCTGTGATCGGGCGGCCGCACGTTATTTTGCTCCGGACCAAACTGCCACGCTCCCCTTCCCCGCATTTTATGGCCCGTGTGTCGGGGACCATAAATAATATGTTGTCAAAGGCTTTCATGGCTGGAGTTCATTAGCTGTTGTAGATTTTCCGGGTTGTATGGCCATGGTCTTCACACTGTAGGACCTGACCGATGCTCCCTCTAAGCTGCGAAGTCTTGTGAGTAAAAATTCTCCTTTGTGAGCTACCAGCGTTAAAGTTGTGAGCGAGCGATTTGGCTACTGGATAAATCAGTTTGCTCTGGAGCCCTCCTCCCTGAGCTAAGACAAAAATGTGTGAGCCGGAGGCTATGAAACTGTGAGCTATGCACTTTAGCAATCATTTGCAAGTGGATGTTGCTGTTTCACACAGTGATATCCAACTGCAAAATGGATTGAAAGCAGAATGAAAGTGCATTATTTAGTGTGCTTAAAAGTGCGCCACTACCTCTTCCATGTGGTCATACATGCCAGATGATAGCACTTTTCATTCTCGTTCATTTGGAAGCCATAATATTTGCCCTATGGTTGAGCAACACCCTTCCTTTATTTTTTAAACAATCAAAATCCTTAGCTTTCCTCTGTGTCCCTTGGATGTCTGTCCTGAATAGGAACCTCCCTCTTGAAATGACACTTTTGCAAAATTTAATGGCAATTCCAACCTGAACCAGCTGTTGCATTTGGCATGGACAGCATGTCAAAATTAAGAGAGAGCACTCCCTGCCTACGAGTGGCTATGTGCAAGCTGGTGGAGACCCATGATCTTGTTGGATGCTCTTGGCATGCTCAACATAGGCAAATCCAAATCACGAGAAGTCATAGTCCCACTGCACACCACATTGTTCAGGCCGCACCTGGAGTCCTGTGTGCGGTTTTCGAGGCCTCACTTCCAAAAGGATGTGGACAGAATGGAGCGGGTGCAGAGGAGACTGGCGAGGATGATCGGGGGCCTGGAGACCGAGCCCTGTGAGGAAAGGCTGAGGGACTTGGGAAGGTTCAGTCTGGAGAAGAGGAGGTTGAGGGGGGACAGGATGGCTCTCTTGAAGGATTTGAAGGGCTGTCCCTTAGAGGAGGGCAGGGAGACTTTCCTGTTGGCAGCAAGAGGACAGGTCTTGCAATAATTGTTTTAAATTGCATCCATAAAGATACAGCTGGATCTTAGGAGAAACGTTTTTACAATCAGAGTTGTGCTACAGTGGGATCAGCTACCTGGGGAGGTGGTGAGCTCCCCCTCCCTGTCAGTATACAATCAGCGGCTGGACAAACACTTGTCAGGGATGCTCTGGGCTGATCCTGCATCGAACAGGGGGTTGGATTAGGTGGTCTGCATGAAGGTAAAGGTTTCCCTTGCTCGAAAGCCAGTCGAATCTGACTCTAGGGGGCGGTGCTCATCTCCGTTTCCAAGCCGAAGAGCCAGCGCTGTCCAAAGATGCTTCCATGGATGTGGCCGGCATGACTTAAACGTCGAGGTGCACGGAATGCTGCTACCTTCCCACCGAAGCGGTACCTATTTATCTACTTGCAATTTCTTGCTTTCAAACTGCTAGGTTGGCAAGAGCTGGGGCCAGAGTCGGGCGCTCACTCCATCAAGCGGCACTCGGGTCTCGAACTGCCGAACTACAGACCTTCCAGTCTACAGCTCAGCATCTTAACCTCTGAGCCCCTTCCAACTCTATGATTTTATAATGGAGCCTCTGGCACTGTGTTTCCTTACTGAGCCTCCATTACGAGAATGTCCGGTAAACAAGGAAGAGGAAGAGGAAGAGGAAGAGGAAGAGGAAGAGGAAGAAGAGGAAGAAGAGGAAGAAGAAGAAGAAGAAGAAGAAGAAGAAGAAGAAGAAGAAGAAGAAGAAGAAGAAGAAGAAGAAGAAGAAGAAGAAGAAGAAGAAGTTGCATAGAGATGGATCCAGGCAGTCCAGATTTGGAAAAACTAGACTTACGAATTCCACCTACCTGCCTTTCCTTCCCCTGCTCTGCTTTCTACACATGATCCGTGGAGTTTGGGCCTTGAATGGAATCAATTTGCCTCCTTCACCTCCAATCAGCCTCTATTTTATCTGGATGGGTAATGAACATGCCTCGTCACCTTGGATTTGGAAAGGTCAAAACTGGTCGGATTTCGCTCCCCCACCCCACTCTATAGGAGTCCATGCTTGTATTTCACAGATAATTATTTTTGTACAGCGCTTCCCCCCCCCTTTTCCTACCACTATGGCACTAGCCTGTACCTACTGTTAGTCACTTCCTAATTATAGGACTAGTTAGATTTGAGTCCAGTAGGGGTGTCCAAGAGGGGACTGGAGGCAGCCTGGTATAGCCCAAACTCGTCCAATCTCAGAAGCTCTGCAGGGTCAGTATTTGGGTGGGAGACCACCAGGGAAAGCTCTGCAGAGGACGGCAATGGCAAACCACCTCTGCTTCTCACTTGCCTTGAAAGCCCCTTGCTGGGGTCACCATAAGTTTTGGATGGGAGACCAGCAGGGAAGGCTCTGCAGAGGACGCCAATGGCAGACCAACTCTGCTTCTCACTTGCCTTGAAAGCCCCTTGCTGGGGTCGCCATAAGTCTTGGATGGGAGACCACCAGGGAAGGCTCTGCAGAGGACGCCAATGGCAGACCACTTCTGCTTCTCACTTGCCTTGAAAGCCCCTTGCTGGGGTCGCCATAAGTCTTGGAAGGGAGACCACCAGGGAAGGCTCTGCAGAGGACGGCAATGGGCAGTGCCAACCTGGGTTAGCTTCAGATATCTGATGAGACCAGGCTATGCCATGCTGCCTTTCCTCCGTCTTCATTGGGTTGCTGTTAAAAAAGCCAATTACTGATGGACCACTGCCCTCTATAGATCATTCCAGATGACTTGAAAGCCCCTTGCTGGGGTCACCATAAGTCTTGGAAGGGAGACCACCAGGGAAGGCTCTGCAGAGGACGGCAATGGGCAGTGCCAACCTGGGTTAGCTTCAGATATCTGATGAGACCAGGCTATGCCATGCTGCCTTTCCTCCGTCTTCATTGGGTTGCTGTTAAAAAAGCCAATTACTGATGGACCACTGCCCTCTATAGATCATTCCAGATGACTAGCTGTGTCAATCTGTAGAAGCAAAATAAAACTGGGACCCTGTAGTCTAAAGTGCCACTGGACTCCTTATATGGACTCTTCATCGGTCTATGTTGGCTTGCCCCTAAGAACATAAGAGAAGCCAATGTTGGATCAGGCCAATGGCCCGTCCAGTCCAACACTCTGTGTCACACAGTGACCACAAATACCAGGTGCCATCAGGAGGTCCAGCAGTGGAGCCAGAACACTAGAAGCTCTCCCACTGTTGCCCCCCCCCCAAGCACCAAGAATTCAGAGCATGACTTGCCCCAGAATTCCTATCTATACCTTGTGGCTAATAGCCACTGAAGGACCTCTTCTCCGTATGTTTATCTAATCCCCTCTTGAAGCTGTCTATGCTTGTAGCTCCAGTGACAAAGTGTCTAGAATGAGGGAATAAACGGGCGAGTTTAGCAGATGTGAGTGTTCAGCAGCAGGGTGAGGAAGCCAGGCCACATCTCCAAAAGGGTAAACCCATTTTCCAAAAACAAATCTATATAAATAGAAAGTTTTATAAAAAAGGGGGGGTTAAAATGCGCAACCCCCCAATAATAAAAAGGCAATTATGACGGTAGATTGCCCACCCTCTCACTCTCTCAGCCTAATCTACCTCACAGGGTTGTTGTGGGGATAAAATGGAGGACTGGAGAATGATGTAAGATACCTTGGGGGCCCATTGGGGATCAAAGTGGGGTATAAATGTAACAATTGGATTGAATTTAAATTAAATTTTAAAAATAGACAATTCCAAATGGAGGATTTGATCACAAGGTCTTTCAAAAGGAATGATTTTTTTCTCTTTATTCCCTTTCCTTAAAGAAATCACGTTTTATGCACTGGGGGGGGGGGGAGCCAGCCCCTTTCTTCCCTTTCCACTGAGCAAAGGGTAAAGCCTTCACCCAGACTGGGGAGACGTCTACCAACTTAAGTGCCTTTTCTATTGGAGGATGGTTGGATTCTACCCAACGTCTGCCAACCAGCATATTCTATTCAGTGGTTCCAATCCTGGCTCTCACAACTGTTGCCATTACAAGGGAGACAATTTCATGTGTCCGTCTTTCTGCCTTGAACCTTCTCGCTGGTACTTGGTCCACTTATTCTCCTCCTTCCCACTTTCCTCAGGATTAACTTTGCTCCACCACTTTCTTTTGCTTTGCTGTGTCTCCTCAAAGCTTCCTGTACCATGGCCTCTACTTTCCACAATAAAGCCTATTATCTGTATCTGTTACTCACACCATCAGCCATATCCCATTTGCCTTAATCTGGTTATCATGTGCTTCTAACCAGCACGGCGGCTGCTGCTGCTGCTGCTGCTGCTGCTGCTGCTGCTTCTTCTTCTTCTTCTTCTTCTTCTTCTTCTTCTTCTTCTTCTTCTTCTTCTTCTTCTATTATTTTATTTTATTTTATTAAAACAAACACAACATAAACAAACATACATACATACAACGGGGGATTCCATTTCATCTTTAACTTATCTGTATAAATACCTTATACAATGTCCGGTTATTTATTTTCGGTATTTTGCCATGTATTGTTGTATAAATCTTTTGTGTATATTTAAAAATAAAGTTCTGTTTCCCCCTAAGGTGGTTGTGCATCCATATATTTTATTTATTATATTCTTTGACCCATTTATAAAATATTGTCCGTGTATTTTTCGAAGCTTTCTTCAGTTTGTCCTCTCAGGATTAGTGTTAGTTTGTCCATTTTATTCTCTTGAAGGTAGCTCATTTCTTCTCCAGTACTTAGCATAAAGTATTCTCACAGTTGTCACTACATGTATAATAAGATAGGAATCCTGTTTTTTACAATTTTCTGGTAATATATTCAGTAAAAACAATTCTGGTACATAAGGTATAGTACTGTTTAACATTTTTTGTAATATTTCATGAATCCAAGACCTGTATTTTTTTACTTTATCACATGTCCACCATAGATGAAAAAAAGAACCGACATTTTTTTTGACATTTCCAACAGTTATTTGAGAGGTTAGGGTAAAATTTTGATAATTTATCTGGAGTGATATACCATCTAGAAAACATTTTATAAATATTTTCTTTATATGAAGTTGCTTTAGTAATCTTTACTTTTTTCCATCAAACCTGTGCCCATTGCTTCAAATCAATATTGTGACCCAAGTTTTGTGCAGCTCCTTGACTGGGCTCTCCTTTGCTTTGAGGATCCGAGGAGTTTCAGAAGGTGTGTGTATTGAGTGCTATCAACTGTTATGTATTGGGACAACAGCTGTGGAGAGGCCCACGGACGTCGCGCCTGCCGTTTCCAAGAAGTCACCTGCAGGCCCTGCAGCCCAATGTGGTGTCATTTGCAAAGTTAATGAGCAGCCCCTCCACATCCTCATCCTGATCATTTATAAAAATGTCAAAAAGTACCAGGCCCAGAATCAAGCCCTGTGGCACCCCACTGGACACCACCCTCTATTCAGATGAAATGCCATTGACAACTACTCTCTGAGTGTGGTTCTCCAACCAGTTCCCTATCCAGTTGACGATCCTGGAGTCCAGTCCACAGTCCTCTAGTGTACCCATCAGAACATGATGGGGAAGTCCTGACCTGGATAGTCCAGGTGAGCCCGATCTCGGAAGCTAAGCAGGGTCGACTCTGGCAAGTACTTGGGAAACCTCCTTGGAATACCAGCAGTCGGGAGGCGGGGGCAGGCTTTATTCATGCGGCTACAAGCATGGATGGCTTCAAAAGGGAATTAGATAACCATATGGAACAGAGGTCCATCAGTGGCTATTAGCCACGAGGGATAGATAGGGGCTCTGGGGCAAGTGATGCTCTGTCTTCTTGGTGCTTGGGGGGTCAACTGTGGGAGGGCTTCTAATGTCCTGGCCCCACTGGTGGACCTCCTGATGGCACCTGGTATTTCTGGCCACTGTGTGATACAGAGTGTTGGACTGGATGGGCCATTGGCCTGATCCAGCATTGACG
>NW_015168107.1:278614-289594 GCF_001447785.1 Gekko japonicus
CTCTCTCTCTCTCTCTCTCTCTCTCTCTCTCACACACACACACACACACACATACATATCATGGGGAACTCTGTCAAACGCTTTACTGAAATCCAGGTAAACAACATCAACAGCATTCCCTCGATCCACTAAGCTTGTCACAAAGTTTTGGAAGGGAGACCACCAAAGAAGGCTCTGAAGTGGATTGCTATGGCAAACCACCTCTGCTTCTCACTTGCTTTGAAAGTCCCCTGATGGGGTCACCATAGGACTTTGATGGGAGACCACCAGAGAAGACTCTGCAGAGGAAGGCAATGGGAAACCACCTCTGCTTCTCACTTGCCTTGAAAGCCCCTTGCTGGGCACACCATAAGTCTTGGATGTGAGACCACTAAGGAAGATTGTGCACAGTAAGGCAATGGCCAACCACCTCTGCTTCTCACTTGCCTTGGAAGCCCCTTGCTGGGGACACCATAAGTCTTGGATGTGAGACCACTAAGGAAGATTGTGCACAGTAAGGCAATGGCCAACCACCTCTGCTTCTCAGTTGCCTTGGAAGCCCCTTGCTGGGGACACCATAAGTCTTGGACGGGAGACCACCAGGGAAGACTATGCAGAGGAAGGCAACGGGAAACCACCTCACTTGCTTGAAAGCCCCTTGCTGGGGTCACCATAAATCAGTTGCCAGTGATCATGGATAGGGTGGTGCCGGAGAATTATGCTCCCACTCATCCTCTATATCCATCGATTTCAGCGTCCTTAGTGCGTCACTCAGTAACACTGGATGAGCAATAGATTCCGGTTGAGAACAAGAAAATACTTCTTCAGACCATAATTATTCTGTAATTAACTTCTGGACTTCACTGCCACAAGCTGCGGCAATGGCCATAACATTCAATAGCTTTAAATATTAAAGATTAGACAAGTTGACAGATTATAGGCCTATCTGCAGCTATTAGCCTTGATAGGTTGGTGAAATCCTCCTATGCACAGGTAGCACATCGTTCGGAATGGTAGTGGCTGGCCAGCCAAAGCAGGGAATTATTTATTTTAATATTATCTAGAATTAACAACCACCACCCAAAAATAGCAATTAACCAAAAAAAAAGATAGTTGCACTATAGTCTGGCCCACTGCAAGTTCCACAGCATAAAGCAGACTGATGTTCAATCTTATTGGTAATGCAGATTAAAATAAATAAATTAATAAATTGACAAGATTGCTCACTCGTGTTACTAAGTCTCTTTCGTATTTTCTTTTCCCTTACTGTAAAATTATCCAGTGGTGGTAACAGCAATGGTAGGGTCCTAGGGGTGGATCCTCTGAGGAACTTCAGGAACAGAATGGAAAGGGAAATTGCCGAATTACAAGTTATTCCAACACTTGGAACAAAAACCTTCCCAGGACTCAACAGGAATATTGGTTTCTTATCTCATGACATATGCTAACTCATTCAGTCTTCACATATGTACTCTCAACAAGAAGTACTATGCGTCCTCTGTATTTCAGTGTATTTCTTTTTCAGAATAGTATATTAGAATACTGAATGTAATGCAAGGAATATTGGGATGTTTTGCTGCATCCACCTAAAAAAAAATGCTGTTAAGTGACCTCTACACCTGAGAGGAGAGAATGGAGAGTATCAATTACTCTTCCCACAATTAGAAAAGACATCTTTACACATTTATCTGAAATTTTGACATGTTTATTTCTTTACACAAGTTGACTTTATAACCTTAGCTTATTTAGTTTGTCTTTGCACATCTTCATCATGTTACATATTACATGTTACGTGGTTCAGCCCCTGTCTATAAGTTTGAACCTTACCTACCATTCCAATATATTTGGAAAAGTGTGCATGCATGAATGCTGATCCACCCCTTCTGATAGTACAGGAGAGAGCTAATCTTAGGGAAGGGGCTGTGGCTCAGTGGTAGAGCATCTGGTTGGGATGCAGAAGGTCCCAGGTTCAAACCCCACCATTTCCAGTTAAAGACCGGGTCATAGGTTTGTGAAAGACCTCTGTTTGTGACCCAGAAAAGCTGTCGCCAGTTTGAGTAGACAATACTGACTTTAGCTGTTATAGATTTTCCGGGTTGTCTGGCCGCGGTCATGGCTTTGTAGAACCTAACGTTTTGTCAATAGCTGTGACTGGCATCCTCAGAGGTATAACACAGAAAGACGGAGTACTCTCTGTGTCAAGGTGAGAAGAACAATGGTAGGCAGGTCATTTATATCTACTCAGGAAGGTGGGGTAGGGCTGAGTCATTATCTTGTAAGAGTTCCCCAGGCTGTGAAAACATGCTAATGGACGAACTTTCCTAAGGAGGTTCTTTTGCATATGGATTGGCTGTTTTGTGTATGGATTGACTTTGATGGACCACTCTAAGCTGAGTTAGTGAGAGCTCACAATTTTTTAACCTCCGGCTCACACATTTTTGTCTTCGCTCAGGGATGATGGCTCCAGAGCAAACTAATTGATGCAGTGGCCCAATTGCTCGCTCACAACTTCAATGCCAGTAGCTCATAAAGTAGAATTTTTGCTTGCAAGACTCCACAGCTTAGCATTGACGGAGAGTCCGATTCAGTATAAGGCAGCTGGAAGAGTTCATGTGTCGTCTCCCTCATCTTCTGCAGCAAATGATTTGAGAACATATATTCTGCTGCGGAGAAGGCCAGTTTGGTGTAGTGGTTAGGAGCACTGGACTCTAATCTGGGAGAACTGGGTTTGATTCCCTACTCTTCCACATGCAGCTGCTGGATGACCTTGGGCAAGCCATAGTTCTGTCAGAGCTGTCCTCTCAGGGACAGTTCTGTCAGAGCTCTCTCAGTCCCACCTACCTTGCAGGGTGTATGTTGTGGGGAGGGGAAGGGAAAGGAGATTGTAAGCTGCTCTGAGACTCCCTTGGGTAGTGAAGGGCGGGGTATAAATCTAATTCTCCTCCTCCTCTTCTGCTTCTGCTTCTGTAGTGGTTAAGTGCGCAGACTCTAATCTGGGAGAACCGGGTTTGATTCCCCACTCCTCCACTTGCAGCTGCTGGATGACCTCGGGCAAGCCGTAGTTCTGACAAGAGCTGTTCTTGAAAAAAGAGCAGTTTCTGTCAGAGCTCTTTCAGCCCCACCTACCTCCCAGGGTGTCTGTTGTGGGGAGGGGAAGAGAAAGGAGATTGTAAGCTGCTCTGAGACTCCTCTGGGTATCTTTTGTAATGTTTTAATCGGGTGTATTTTATATGCTGTTAGCTGCCCCAAGTCCCATTCAGGGGAGAGGGAGCAGGATATAAATTGAATGAATGAATGAATGAATGAATGAATGAATGAATGAATGAATGAATGAAATGATGAGAAAGACCTCCTCCTGAGACCTTGGAGAGCTGCTGCCTGTTTGAGCAGACAATAGGGACTTTGATGGACCAAGAGTCTGAGTCAGTATAGGGCAAGTGCTTATTATTTATTTATTTATTTATTGCATTTGTATCCCGCCCATCCCGTAAACGGGCTCAGGGCGGGTTACAACATGTCCATAAATACAATAAAATTTTAAAACACCTTATAAGCATATAAAGTCAATAACCACAGCTTGCTGTAGGGAGAGCCCGGCCCATTGATGTAGGTAGGTATGGCCGGTTATCGGTGGGAGACAGCAACCTCAGGGAGTCCATGTGTGGCCGCCCGCTGCCTCAGCCAAAAGCCTGGTGGAAGAGCTCTGTCTCGCAGGCCCTGTGGAATTGCGTAAGATCCCGCAGGGCCCCGATCTCAGTAGGGAGCATGTTCCACCAGGTGGGGGCCAGGGCGGAAAAAGCCCTGGCCCTGGTCGAGGCTAGGCAGACGTCGTTTGGGCCGGGGATCACCCGGAGGTGTTAACTGTCATGGAGCTTTGCTCCTAAGAACCTAAGAGGAGCCATGTTGGATCAGGCCAGTGGCCCATCCAGTCCAACACTCTGTCACACAGTGGCCAAAACCCAGGTGTCCTCGGGAGGTCCACCAGAGGGGCGAGAAGTCCTCTCTCAGGCATGAAGCTCCCTGGGTGACATTGGGCAGTCACAGTCTCTGGGTCGAACCTTTCTCAAAAGGCTTGGGTGAGGATGCAGAGGAGGGCAGAAGCCATCTATCTATGCCACCCTGAACTCCTTGGAGAAAGGGGGGGGATAGGCATCCAGTTGGTAGATAATATCTTGTATGGGTAGCTGGGTGTCAGCTAAGCTGCCATGAATAGGGAGATAAGTTCTAATGTCTAATAGGGAGAGAAGTCTAATGTCCTGGCCCCACTGGTGGACCTCCTGATGGCACTGGTATTTCTGGCCACTGTGTGACACAGAGTGTTGGACTGGATGGGCCTTTGACCTGATCCAACATTGGCATCTCTTATGTTCTTAGAAGTTCTGATTGTTATGCATTCCTTCCCATGCGCTTAATTGCTTCCTAGCTGCAACGCTTATCTGTAAAGAGGTACTGGAGGAGTGTGGTGTCTACGTTCCGTGGGATCGTTCTGGTTCCCAGCTTGGCTACCGTTAGAGGCTATTCCTGTTTCCCCCGCGCGGGAGCCCATCTAATTGGGTATTGCTAGGGGGGGCGCATACGAATGCCCTATATCCAATTATGCGCATAGGTTGCCTGCCATTCCTAACAGTGCTCATGTTACTGCATCTATGGCTTTTCAATAAAAGTAAAACCTTCCTGGAAGTGTGTACTTTGTTGTTTTGCTGTGGATCCTGACACTGGGGTGTGGCTCCTTCCTTCTTTCTCCTTTCAAAAACTTTGACCTGGAACAGAAGTGAATGTTTGCTACCTGGGGACGGTGCAGTGCCAGCTCCTGGTGTGGCTAGGCGGACGTCCTTTGGCGTATATGGGAAGAGGGGGTCCCTTAGGTACGTTTTGGGGCATGGGAGCGGTGGCACAGGCTGTAAGAAGCCTGCAAGAATAATGATATCACCGAACAGCCATACTGGCTGTTCGAGTCCCACCGCGGCCGGGGTGAGCTCTCGGCCCTAGTCCTAGCTCCCGCCCACCCAGCAGCTCAAAAGCCCCCTAAGGGCAAGTAGATAAATGGGTACTTACTCCTAGAGTAGGGGAGTACCCTCCTTCGATCGAATGGTGTTCAGCAATAGAAAGCTGAAGCGGCGGCGACGGCGATCGGCAAGGTGGCGAAGTGGCGAAGCAGCAAGCATGGCGGCGGCGTTGGTGTCGGACGATGAGCGATCCAGAAGGAGACTGGCCCGAGTGACGTGACGAAGCAGCGACGTAGTGAGGCCGGAGCTTATCAGGACAGAGGCCAGTTCCTGCGATCATAGCAGAAACGCGTCGGGAGGACCGCTCCGACAGGGGTCGCTATTAGAACTTACATCCGTCCCGAAGACACCACCGCCAGAGGAAAGTTGGATAGACTCCATCAAGGAGAAAGCCGGCAGAACAACCGTGGGAAGAACACACTCACTGGGTACCTGGTAGACACTCCCCTTTCCCCAAAAAGTATTGTGGCCCTAGTTAGAATGTTAAAATTGGCTGTAAACCGCTCCGAGCCCTTGGGGGGAGCGGTATATAAATTGAATGTATATTGTATTGTATTGTATTGTATTGTATTGTATTGTATTGTATTGTATTGTATTGTATTGTATTGTATTGTATTGTATTGTATTGTATGGTATGGTATTGTATTGTATTGTATTGTATTGTATTGTATTGTATTGTATTGTATTGTATTGTATTGTATTGTATTGTATTGTATTGTATTGTATTGTATTGTATTGTATTGTATTGTATTGTATTGTATTGTATTGTATTGTATTGTATTGTATTGTATTGTATTGTATTGTATTGTATTGTATTGTATTGTATTGTATTGTATTGTATTGTATTGTATTGTATTGTATTGTATTGTATTGTATTGTATTGTATTGTATTGTATTGTATTGTATTGTATTGTATTGTATGGGGGATGGCTCAGTGAGAGACCATCTGCTGGGCATGCAGAAAGACCCAAGTCCGATCCCTGATACCTCCAGTTAAAAGAATCAGGCAGTAGATCATGTGAAAGTCTTCTACTCACACTAAAATGTCAAAAACCTTATATGTACACGAAGCCAACATGAAAGTCCTTCTACGTTGGTATCTGACGCCAACAAAACTCACTCACATGGTTCCAGAAATCTCGCCCCTTTGCTGGAAAGGCTGTGGCGAGAGAGCCACAGTCCTACACTGTTGGTGGTCATGCACCTACATATCCGCCTTTTGGTTGCAGATAGCTCAAAAGATAAAATCACTTCTAGATTGGGATCTACCTCTACAACCGTCTTTAATCTTACTAAACTTGTGGCCAGAAGACAGCCCTCCAGATAGGCAAAAATCACTAATAAATCTTTTGCTCACCACTGCAAAAAATCATCATTGCAAAAAACTGGAAGGAAAAACACCCACCCAACACGCAACAATGGATACACAAAGTGTGGGACATTTTCATGCTAGAAAACTTTAACACCTTACATTCCGAAACACAGACTGAATGTGAACTATTAAATCCCCTCAACATCTGGTACCCAATATTAGAAACAATAGGCATTGACAAATTCGACTGGGAAACCATACGAAACGTCAAATTCAAACTTTTATTGTATACCTGAATAAGACACATCCCTTACCCTGACAGCATGCACCTCACTGCTGCCACTAAGCGCCCTTTTTTAGACCAAAAGTTTGTTTCTTCTATGTCGTTTAATCATCAGACTACCCTCAATAGACTACCGTTACCTGTGTAGGTTTATATTTTAAAACAAACTTGTTATTGAGAAAATTTCACCTTTAATGTAACTTGATGTAATGTTATATGTTTTATGTTTGTTTTCAAAGTTATCGTTCCACAACAAATTGGTTATACTTATGTTACTATGTATTTCAAAATGTGGACAAAAAAATGTGAAACTCTTCTACCTGAGACCGTGGAGAGCTGCTGCCAGTCTGAGCAGAAAACAGTGACTTTGATGGACTGAGGGTCTGATTCGGTCGAAGGCAGCTTCATATGTGTTACTGTGCATGTGCAGTGTTTGCAAGAAGATTCTTGGGGGGGGGGTACTAAGACGGCGCTCCCGCGTAAAGCGAAATGCCACACGGAAAGGATTAGGGCAGCCAGCAATAATCCAATCACATCACCTTTACTTTCCCCCCCCCTCCTTTCCTCCCTAGTGGAGAAATCAATGCACATCAGTAATTGAAAGGAGGGAAGGAGACAGGAGTGGGCCAAAGGTACTGAACGAGGTGCCATCATGGACGGATTTCAGAAATTCACAAAGTGACAGATGGAAAGTTCGGAAGGCGTTTTTGTTCTGCTTCGGGAACAGGACCGGGTAATTCAGAATGACAACTTTAGGAGCACTTTTCGGTGTGTGTGTATGTGTGCCCCCCCCCCCCCGGTGCCTGGCCCAGTAATACTCTTAGTAACCTGTCCTCATGTAGACAGGAGGAAAGAGCATGCACGGAGCTGCGGTGGCTCAAGTGGTTAAGACGCTGAACTGTAGGCTGTGGAAGATCGGTAGTTCAGCAGTTCGAGACCTGGGTGCCGCATGACGGAGTGAGCTCCCGTCTCTAGTTCCAGCTCCTGCCAACCTAGCACTTCGAAAGCAAGAAATTGCAAGTAGATAAATAGGTACCACTTCGGTGGGAAGGGATCAGCGTTCCGTGCACCTTGGTGTTTAGTCATGCTGGCCACATGACCACGGAAACGTCCTCTGACAGTGCTGGCTCTTCGGCTTTGAAACGGAGATGAGCACCGCAACCCTAGAGTCAGATTCAACTGGCATTCGAGCAAGGGAACCTTTACCTTTACTTTTTAAGACCATGCATAAATATATGCATGCCACCCATGAGGGGCCCACATTGGACTGGACTGGCCTCCCTCTATAGCAGAAGGTCTCTTGCCGGCCAGCTCTGTTGCCCACCAATATTTGGAAAGGCAGCAGCAGATGTACCCCATGTTGCTATGTCACTTCTAGGGACAATCTGGTAGTGACACAGGGTAGCTACTTCATGTGACATAATCACAGGGTCACATGACAAGAAGAGGCCTTAGAATTAATCAGACCATTGGTCCATCAAAGTCAGTATTGTCTACTCAGATTGCTGTTGGGGTTAGGAGTGCAGAATCTAATCTGGGAGAACCTGGTTGGATTCCCCACTCCTTCACATGCAGCCGCTGGTGTGACCTTGGGTCAGTCACAAGTTCTCTCAGAGCTGTTCTCAAAAGAGCTCTCTCGACCCCACCTACCTCACAGGGTGTCTGTTGTGGGGAGGGGAAGGGAAAGGAGATTGTAAGCCACTCTGAGACTCCTTTGGGTAGTGAAGGGTGGGGTACAAATCCAACTTCCTCCTCTTCCTCCTCCTCCTCTCTGTAGCAGCTCTCCAGGGTCTCAGGAAGGAGGTATTTCCAATCAGCTACCACTTGGTCCACTTAGCTGGAGATGACAAGGATTGGACCTGAGACCATGCCAAGGAGGTGTTCCACCACTCAGCCCCTCTCTTGATTGCAGTCTTCAAGTATCTGAAGGGCTGTCATGTAGAAGATGGAGCAGATCTATTCTCTCTTGCTCCGGACTGCAAGACTAGATCTAATGGGTGGAAATTACAAGGGAGTCGTTACCAGCTAAATATCAGGAGAAACTTCCTGACAGTAAGAGTGGTTGAGCAGTGGAACAGACTGCCTCGGGAGGTGGTGGAGGCTCCTTCGCTGGACGTTTTCAAGGGGAGGCTGGATGACCATCTTTCGGGTATGTTGTAGGTATGTAGGGCTATCTTTCGGCGATGCTCCTGCAGAGTGCAGGGGGTTGGACTAGATGGCCTGCAAGGTCCCTTCCAACTCTCACATTCTATGATTCTATGATTACCTTGGTGCCTGCTGTAGTGGTTAGGAGCGCGGACTCTAATCTGGGAGAACCGGGTTGGATTCCCCACTTCTTCACATGCAGCCGCTGGTGTGACCTTGGGTCAGTCACAAGTTCTCTCAGAGCTGTTCTCTCACAAGCTGTTGCCCGTTGCAAATCCAACTACAGCAGTGCACGAGTGTCCAAAGAACTCACAATACCTCCATTGATACAAACAGAGTTTGGGGATTCAGCCAAGCAAAATTGATAATGTTGGAATAGTGCACACAGGGAGGTGCCCTGCAGTGTCCGTCCCCCCCCTGCAAAAGGATATTTGTGGTGAACAATGAAAGCACTTCTTTGGTAAGTCCTCCCCCCCTCCTGTTGCATAGTTTGGGCATACAAGAAAGGCGGAGCAGAGAAGACTGTGGAGACAGCGTGCAAAAATGTGCCTGACCAAAATATCCCAACAGAACAGTGTTGACGTTCTGATGAAAAGCTGACCTTTTTAATGGGCAAAAGGGTGTTTACACTTTGGAATTAGACCCCCCTTTGAACCGACAAGTGTTTGTTCATGATGGGGGAGCGTCAAGTGTGTTTCACATTCCATATTAGATGCTTGCTGATATTGACTGAAAACCGCATTGTCAGTCGGATCGCTCCCCGTGACAAATGGCTGCATATATCACAATTTTTTACGGTGAAATACAATCAGGCGAGGTTAGGGACGGACAAACTTTGCCTGTTCCTCTCGTTTATTTGCTCCGAAATAACTCGCTGCCCCACATTCCGCTTCTCCTTAAGTCTGCTTTAACTCAAATCATTGCTGTAATTTCCCAAACTGGACCAGGCACCATCCCTCCACCACCAGCATTATTGGTACTCACATTCAGTAAAAAGTGACTGTGATGTGTTCATAAACAGCTGCAGCAAGATTCTGTTTCTTGTGGTTCATTTATACACCCTCTTTAGGGTTGCCAGGCTGAGCAGCAGGGCTGAGGGTGGGGAAATTGGGGGCAAGCAATGTTGATTGTGTTGCAACATCACTTCCGGGGGGAAACCAGAAGTGGCATAGGGTAGTTCAAGGAATTTTGTGGAAACTCTATGGTTTTGTGTTGTGTTTTTTTTTACCATAGAGTTTCTGGCAGTTCCTACAGCTATCTCCTTATACTCTATCAGACTCCCTGAAAGCTATCATTAAATCACCTGGATCCCTCTTTACTCAGGTTGGGCCATCAGAGAGCCAGTTTGGTGTAGTGGTTAAGTGTGCGGACTCTAATCTGGGAGAACCGGGTTTGATTCCCCACTCCTCCACTTGCAGCTGCTGATGTGACCTTGGGTCAGTCACAAGCTCTGGCACAGCTGTCCTTGAAAAAGAGCCGTTTCTGTCCAGAGCTCTCTCAGCCCCACCCACCTCCCAGGGTGTCTGTTGTGGGGAGGGGAAGGGAAAGGAGTTTGTAAGACGCTCTGAGACTCCAAGTGAAGGGCGGGGTATAAATCCAATCTCTTCTTCTTCTTCTTAACAGCTCCCCCACCCCTGGGGGTCTCTGACTGTCTTTTAGTTTAAACCCCACCCAGTAATGTACGGTCCATGACAAGAGAATTATACTGACTCCATCTATACCCAGATTGGAAGGTCCACACCCTGCCTAGAACACGCTATCTATGACCGGCTTTATGCATGGGGGGGGGCACCAGAGTTGCCTCGGCATCCCAAAAGTCTAGACAGCAACATTTGGGGCGCAAATGCTTTCTACGTAGCACTTTGCTAATGAGTTCGTGCACACTGGTAGAAGGCAACAAACACACAAAAAAAAGAATGTTGATCTCACTGTGCATACATTTACATCAAGACTGCAATTTTTGGTGGGGTTTCGCCAATACAGTCATGTCTATTAATGATTGAGGGGAAACAAAATGTATATGATCTGATGAGGCTTCCACTGGTGCACAGTAAAAAAATAAATAAATCAGCAATACATAAAATTGGAAAATTCCTAATAGATCTATTACAATTCAGACACATGACCAGATGACTGGGAACAACGGACTCAGGGACAGGGAGACACAGCGGGATAAAAATTATGTGTGTGTGTGTGTGTGTGTGTGTGTGTGTGAAAGAGAGAGAGAGGGAGGGAGAGAGGGAGGGAGAGAGGGA
>NW_015168107.1:290203-293471 GCF_001447785.1 Gekko japonicus
GGATACAGTAAAAGAAGAAGAAGGAGGAGAAGATTGGATTTATACCCCACCCTTCACTACCCAAAGGTGTCTCAGAGCGGCTTACAAACTCCTCTCCCTTCCCCTCCCCACAACAGACACCCTGTGAGGTGGGTGCGGTTGAGAAAGCTCTGACAGAAACTGCTCTTTTTCAAGAACAGTTGTGCCAGAACTATGGCTTGCCCAGGGTCATCCAGCAGCTGCAAGTGGAGGAGTGGGGAATCGAACCTGGTTCTCCCAGATTAGAGTCCGCGCACTTAACCACTACGCCAAACTGGCTGTTGACTTGGCAGTAGAATCGGCTGCCTTGGGAGGTGGTGGTGAGCTGAGTTCCCCCTGGACTGAAGACTGGCAGTTTTCAAGCAGTGGCTGGATGGATACTTGTCAGGGATGCTCTAGGCTAATCCTGCATTGAGCAGGGGGTTGGACTAATGGCCTGTATGGCCCCTTCCGATTTTGTGATTCTCTGATTTCTACAAAGTTGAAGCAATCCTGTCCAGCTCGAAGCCCAGAACAAGGCAAACATGTCGAGGCTTGATCCTGAAACATCACCGCATCTATCGATAGCGATGGGACAGATTCCACAGATATATTTATTAAAATTTGTCTCCCTCTTCCTTTTTTTAACGACTAATTTTGTTTTTTGTTTTTTTTCAAGAGACCTGGACCTCATGCCTTTCTTTGCCTTCCCATCTCAAGGTGTTCCAAGTGAGTCAGCCATAGATTAAACACCAAATTATCCTCAGTTAACATGTCCCATTGATTTTGCTATTCTTGCAATATAGCACTTTGTAGTTTTGAAAATCAGAAGTCAATAAGGTACAGCAGGTTGCGGAGGGCAGTCGGCCTCTGAATGAACCAATTCATCAGTTTAACAGTCTCAGTTTATTCCCCGATCGTCGAGGAATGACCTTAAATATATATTGCCATGTACTCTGACCGAGTCCCTATATAATGTCCGCAAGCCGGCAAGGAAAGAGATGCATCTTCGGCCTCCTGCTGCTGAAGCCAATGGGGTGAAATTAACATGCTAAGCAGAATCAAATGAAGACTGTTATCAAATTTCATTTCAAGTAACCCCTTTTGGTTTGCCTTGTGCAAATCAAACCTGTGACTTCTTAAAATGTTCATGTTCCTTCCCACCCATTCCTCCCATATCTATCTTTCAACAAGATCCATCTCTGAGTAAATCAACATTATATATAAATGGCATACAGGGCATGTATAAAGGCTGTATAAGCTGTTGCAATAATAGCCTTTAAAAAGAAGAAGAGGAGATTGGATTCATACCCCACCCTTCACTCAGAACATAAGAATATAAGAACATAAGAGATGCCACTGTTGAATCAGGCCAAAGGCCCATCCTGTCCAACACTCTGTGTCACACAGTGGCCAGAAATACCAGTGCCATCAGGAGGTCCACCAGTGGGGCCAGGACATTAGAAGCCCTCCCACTTTTGACCCCCCCAAGCACCAAGATGACAGAGCATCACTTGCCCCAGAGTCCCTATCTATACCTTGTGGCTAATAGCCACTGATGGACCTCTGCTCCATATGCTTAATTCCCTTTTGAAGCCGTCCATGCTTGTAGCAGCCACCACCTCCTGTGGCAGTGAATTCCATGTGTTAATCATTCTTTGGGTGAAGAAGTACTTCCTCTTATCCGTTCTAACCCAACCGCTCAGCAATTTCATGGAGTGCCCACAAGGAGTTCTTGTATTGTGAGAAAGGGAGAAAAGTACCTCTTTCTCTACCTGCTCTTTCCCATGCATAATCTTATAAACCTCAATCATGTCACCCCTCAGTCATCGTTTCTCCAAGCTAAAGAGCCCTAAGAGTCTCAGAGCGGCTTACAAACTCCTTTCCCTTCCCCTCCCCACAACAGACACCCTGTCAGGTAGGTGGGACTGAGAGAGCTCTGACAGAAACTGCTCATGAGAGAACAGCTCTGAGAGAACTATGGCTTGCCCAACGTCATCCAGCAGCTGCAAGTGGAGGCATGGGGAATCAAACCCGGTTCTCCCAGATTAGAGTCCATGCACTTTACCGCTACACCAAACTGTGAAAAGTCTATCCGAGAAACAAACCAAAAGTGCCCATAATCATCATGGGTGGACTGAAACGGTCCATTCTTTACTTAATTCAAGTATTCCCCACTTTTCTCCCCAATGGAGACTGAAGGCAGCTTAGATCATTCTTCTGTCCTCCATTTTTATCCTCATAACAACCCGTTGAGTAGGTTAAGTCGTTCCTCAGCTATCAGCCCAAGGTCACCCAGCAAGCTTCCATGGCACAAGTCGGGATTTGAACCTGGGTCTCCCAGAACCTACTTAAAAATATTTTAAACAGTAATAAACAGTCAATACATATATCATCCCATCCCATCCCAAAGAAAAAGAAATGCAAGAAAGCAAAGTGGCTGTGTGATGAGGCTTTACAAATAGCAGAGGAAAGAAGGAAAGCGAAAGGCAAGCGAAAAGGAAAGATTTACCCAACTGAATGCAGATTTCCAGAGAACAGCAAGGAGAGATAAGGAGGCCTTCCTGAATGAACAATGCAAAGTAATAGAGGAAAACAATAGAATGGGAAGGACTAGAGATCTCTTCAAGAAAATTTGAGAAATCAAGGGAGCGTTCCATGCAAAGCTGGCCATGATAAAGGACAAAAATGGTAGGGAGCTAACAGAAGCAGAAGGGATTAGGAAAAGATGGCAAGAATACACAGAAGAACTATACAAGAAAGACCTCGATGTCCTTGACAACCACAACGGTATAATCACTGACCTCGAGCCAGACATCCTGCAATGTGAAGTTAAATGGGCCTTAGAAAGCATTACTAACAACAAAGCGAGTGAAGGTGATGGTATCCCAGCTGAGCTGTTCAAAGTCTTAAAAGATGATGCTGTTAAAGTGCTGCACTCAATTTGCCAGCAAATTTGGAAAACACAACAGTGGCCACAGGATTGGAAAAGGTCACTTTACATTCCAACCCCAAAGAAGGGCAATGCCAAGGAATGTTCGAACTATCACGCAATTGCACTCATATCACACGCTAGCAAGGTCATGCTCAAGATCCTACAAGCTAGGCTTCAACAGTAGATGGATAGAGAACTACCAGAAGTACAAGCTGGGTTTCGAAGAGGTAGAGGAACTAGAGATCAAATTGCCAACATTTGCTGGATTATGGAGAAAGCAAGAGAGTACCAGAAAAAACATCTACTTCTGCTTCATTGACTATGCTAAAGCTTTTG